>NC_042986.1:30214905-30403040 GCF_901001165.1 Salmo trutta | reverse complement strand
AACCCCCCCACACACACGTGTAACGTCTCTAACCTTTACCATTAACCCCCCACCCCCCACACCACAGTAACGTCTCTACCTTTACACAGTAACACACCCCCCCTCACACACACAGTAACGTCTCTAACCTTTAAACAATAACCCCGTAGTAACCCCCCCACACACACAGTAACATCTCTAACCGTTACACAGTAACCCCCCCTCACACACACAGTAACGTCTCTAACCTTTACACAGGAACCCCACAGTAAACCCCCCCCCCACACACACAGTAACGTCTCTAACCTTACACAGTAACCCCACAGTAACCCTCCCCCACACACAGTAACGTCTCTAACCTTTACACAGTAACCCCGCAGTACCCCCCCCACACACAGTAAACGTAAGCTAACCTTTACACGGTAACCCCACAGTAACCCCCCCCCACAAACAGTAACGTCTCTAACCTTTACACAGTGACCCCGCAGTAACCCCCCCCACACAGTAACCTCTCTAACCTTTACACAGTAACCCCCCCCACACACAGTAATGTCTCAAACCTTTACACAGTAACCCCCCCACACACAGTAACGTCTCTAACCTTTACACAGTAACCCCCCCCACACACAGTAACGTCTCTAACCTTTACACAGTAACCCCCCCACACACAGTAACGTCTCTAACCTTTACACAGTAACCCCCCCACACACAGTAACGTCTCTAACCTTTACACAGTAACCCCACAGTAACCCCCCCACACACAGTAACGTCTCTAACCTTTACACAGTAACCCCCCCCACACACAGTAACGTCTCTAACCTTTACACAGTAACCCCCCCACACACAGTAACGTCTCTAACCTTTACACAGTAACCCCCCCACACACAGTAACGTCTCTAACCTTTACACAGTAACCCCACAGTAACCCCCCCACACACAGTAACGTCTCTAACCTTACACAGTAACCCCCCCCCACACACACAGTAACGTCTCTAACCTTTACACAGCAACCCCCCCCCACATACACAGTAACGTCTCTAACCTTTACACAGTTACACCGCAGTAACCCCCCCCACACACAGTAACGTCTCTAACCTTTACACGGTAACCCCCCTCTCACACACAGTAATGTCTCTAACCTTTACACAGTAACCCCCCCACACACAGTAACGACTCTAACCTTTACACAGTAACCCCCCCCCCCACAGACACAGTAACGTCTCTAACCTTTACACAGTAACCCCCCCCTAGACACAGTAACATCTCTAAGCTTTACACAGTAACCCCACAGTAACCCCACAGTAACCCCCCCCACACACAGTAACGTCTCTAACCTTTACACAGTAATCCCCCCCACAAACAGTAACGTCTCTAACCTTTACACAGTAACCCCCCACACACAGTAACGTCTCTAACCTTTACACAGTTACACCGCAGTAACACCCCCCCACACACACAGTAACGTCTCTAACCTTTACACAGTAACCCCACAGTAACCCCCCCCACACAGTAACGTCTCTAACCTTTACACAGTAACCCCCCTCCCACACACAGTAATGTCTCTAACCTTTACACAGTAACCCCCCCACACACAGTAACGTCTGTAACCTTAACATAGTAACCCCCCCACACACACACAGTAACGTCTCTAACCTTTCCACAGTAACCCCCCCCACACACACAGTAATGTCTCTAACCTTTACACAGTTACCCCCCCCACACACACAGTAACGTCTCTAACCTTTACACAGTAACCCTCCCCCACACACACAGTAACGTCTCTAACGTTTACACAGTAACCCCGCAGTAACCCCACCACCACAGACAGTAACAGTCTCTAACCTTTACACAGTAACCCCCCCACACACAGTAACGTCTCTAACCTTTACACAGTAACCCCTCCCACTCACAGTAACGTCTCTAACCTTTACACAGTAACCCCCCCCCTCTCACAGTAACGTCTCTAACCTTTACACAGTAACCCCCCCACACACACAGTAACGACTCTAACCTTTAAGCAGTAAACCCCCCCACACACACAGTAACGTCTCTAACCTTTACACTGTAACCCCACAGTAACCCCCCCACACACAGTAATGTCTCTAACCTTTACACGGTAACCCCCCCCACACACACGCACTGTAACGTCTCTAACCTTTACACAGTAACCCCCCCCCACACACAGTAACGTCTCTAACCTTTACACAGTAACCCCCCCCTCACACACACAGTAACGTCTCTAACCTTTAAACAATAACCCCGTAGTAACCCCCCCACACACACAGTAACATCTCTAACCTTTACACAGTAACCCCCCCTCACACACACAGTAACGTCTCTAACCTTTACACAGGAACCCCACAGTAACCCCCCCCCCCCCCACACACACAGTAACGTCTCTAACCTTTACACAGTAACCCCACAGTAACCCTCCCCCACACACAGTAACGTCTCTAACCTTTACACAGTAACCCCGCAGTAACCCCCCCACACACAGTAACGTATCTAACCTTTACACGGTAACCCCACAGTAACCCCCCCCCACAAACAGTAACGTCTCTAACCTTTACACAGTGACCCCGCAGTAACCCCCCCCACACAGTAACCTCTCTAACCTTTACACAGTAACCCCCCCCACACACAGTAACGTCTCTAACCTTTACACAGTAACCCCCCCACACACAGTAACGTCTCTAACCTTTACACAGTAACCCCCCCACACACAGTAACGTCTCTAACCTTTACACAGTGACCCCCCCACACACAGTAACGTCTCTAACCTTTACACAGTAACCCCACAGTAACCCCCCCACACACAGTAACGTCTCTAACCTTTACACAGTAACCCCCCCCCCCCACACACACAGTAACGTCTCTAACCTTTACACAGTAACCCCCCCACACAGTAACGTCTCTAACCTTTACACAGTAACCCCACAGTAACCCCCTCACACACACAGTAACGTCTCTAAGCTTTACACAGTAACCCCCCACACACAGTAACGTCTCTATCCTTTACACAGTAACCCCCCCACACAGTAAAGTCTCTAACCTTTACACAGTAACCCCGCAGTAACCCCCCCCCCCACACACAGTAACGTCTCTAACCTTTACACAGTAACCCCCCACACACACAGTAATGTCTCTAACCTTTGCACAGTAACCCCCCCCACACACAGTAACATCTCTAACCTTTACACAGTAACCCCCCACACACACAGTAACGTCTCTAACCTTTACACAGTAACCCCCCACACACACAGTAACGTCTCTAACCTTTACACAGTAACCCCACAGTAACCCCCCCACAAACAGTAACGTCTCTAACCTTTACACAGTTACACCGCAGTAACCCCCCCCCACACACACAGTAACGTCTCTAACCTTTACACAGTAACCCCGTAGTAACCCCCCCCCACACAGTAACGTCTCTAACCTTTACACAGTAACCCCCCTCCCACACACAGTAATGTCTCTAACCTTTACACAGTAACCCCCCCACACACAGTAACGTCTCTAACCTTTACACAGTACCCCCCCCCACACACAGTAATGTTTCTAACCTTTACACAGTAACCCCCCACACACAGTAACGTCTCTAACCTTTACACAGTAACCACCCCACACACAGTAATGTCTCTAACCTTTACACAGTAACCCCCCCACACACACAGTAACGTCTCTAACCTTTACACTGTAACCCCACAGTAACCCTCCCCACACACAGTAACGTCTCTAACCTTTACACTGTAACCCCACAGTAACCCCCCCCACACACAGTAATGTCTCTAACCTTTACACAGGAACCCCCCCCACACACAGTAACGTCTCTAACCTTTACACAGTAACCCTCCCCCACACACACAGTAATGTCTCTAACCTTTACACAGTAACCCCACAGTACCCCCCCCCCCCCCCACACAGTAACGTCTCTAACCTTAACATAGTAACCCCCCCACACACACACAGTAACGTCTCTAACCTTTCCACAGTAACCCCCCCACACACACAGTAATGTCTCTAACCTTTACACTGTAACCCCACAGTAACCCCCCCCCACACACAGTAATGTCTCTAACCTTTACACTGGAACCCCCCCACACACAGTAACGTCTCTAACCTTTACACAGTAACCCTCCCCCACACACACAGTAATGTCTCTAACCTTTACACAGTAACCCCACAGTAACCCCCCCCCACACACAGTAACGTCTCTAACCTTAACATAGTAACCCCCCCCACACACACACAGTAACGTCTCTAACCTTTACACAGGAACCCCCCCACACACAGTAACGTCTCTAACCTTAACATAGTAACCCCCCCCACACACACAGTAACGTCTCTAACCTTAACACTGTTACCCCGCAGTAACCCCCCCACACACAGTAACGTCTCTAACCTTTACACAGTAACCCTCCCCCACACACACAGTAACGTCTCTAACGTTTACACAGTAACCCCGCAGTAACCCCACCACCACAGACAGTAACAGTCTCTAACCTTTACACAGTAACCCCCCCACACACAGTAACGTCTCTAACCTTTACACAGTAACCCCTCCCACTCACAGTAACGTCTCTAACCTTTACACAGTAACCCCCCCACTCACAGTAACGTCTCTAACCTTTACACAGTAACCCCCCCACACACACAGTAACGACTCTAACCTTTAAGCAGTAAACCCCCACACACACACAGTAACGTCTCTAACCTTTACACTGTAACCCCACAGTAACCCCCCCACACACAGTAACGTCTCTAACCTTTACACTGTAACCCCACAGTAACCCCCTCACACACAGTAATGTCTCTAACCTTTACACGGTAACCCCCCCACACACACGCACTGTAACGTCTCTAACCTTTACACAGTAACCCACCCCCCACACACAGTAACGTCTCTAACCTTTACACAGTAACCCCCCCCCTCACACACACAGTAACGTCTCTAACCTTTAAACAATAACCCCGTAGTAACCCCCCCACACACACAGTAACATCTCTAACCTTTACACAGTAACCCCCCCTCACACACACAGTAACGTCTCTAACCTTTACACAGGAACCCCACAGTAACCCCCCCCCCCCACACACAGTAACGTCTCTAACCTTTACACAGTACCCCACAGTAACCCTCCCCCACACACAGTAACGTCTCTAACCTTTACACAGTAACCCCGCAGTAACCCCCCCACACACAGTAACGTATCTAACCTTTACACGGTAACCCCACAGTAACCCCCCCCCACAAACAGTAACGTCTCTAACCTTTACACAGTGACCCCACAGTAACCCCCCCCACACAGTAACCTCTCTAACCTTTACACAGTAACCCCCCCCACACACAGTAATGTCTCAAACCTTTACACAGTGACCCCCCCCACACACAGTAACGTCTCTAACCTTTACACAGTAACCCCACAGTAACCCCCCCACACACAGTAACGTCTCTAACCTTTACACAGTAACCCCCCCACACACACAGTAACGTCTCTAACCTTTACACAGTAACCCCCCCACACAGTAACGTCTCTAACCTTTACACAGTAACCCCACAGTAACCCCCTCACACACACAGTATCGTCTCTAAGCTTTACACAGTAACCCCCCACACACAGTAACGTCTCTATCCTTTACACAGTAACCCCGCAGTAACCCCCCCCACACACTGTAACGGCTCTAACCTTTACACAGTAACCCCGCAGTAACCCCCCCCCACACACAGTAACGTCTCTAACCTTTACACAGTAACCCCCCCACACACAGTAACGTCTCTAACCTTTACACAGTAACCCCCCACACACACAGTAATGTCTCTAACCTTTGCACAGTAACCCCCCCCCCCCACACACAGTAACATCTCTACCCTTTACACAGTAACCCCCCCCACACACACAGTAATGTCTCTAACCTTTACACAGTAACCCCCCACACACACAGTAACGGCTCTAACCTTTACACAGTAACCCCCCCACACACAGTAACGTCTCTAACCTTTACACAGTAACCCCCCCACACAGTAACGTCTCTAACCTTTACGCAGTAACCCCCCCCCCACACACAGTAACCTCTCTAACCTTTACACAGTAACCCCCCCACACACACAGTAACGTCTCTAACCTTTACACAGTAACCCCCCCCCACACACCGTAACGTCTCTAACCTTTACACAGTAACGCCCCCCCCACACACACACAGTAACGTCTCTAACCTTTACACAGTAACCCCCCACACACACATTAATGTCTCTAACCTTTACACAGTAACCCCCCCACACACACAGTAACGTCTCTAACCTTTACACAGTAACCCCCCCACACACACAGTAACGTCTCTAACCTTTACACAGTAACCCCTCCACACACACACTAACATCTCTAACATTTACACAGTAACCCCGCAGTAACCCCCCCCCCCCACACACAGTAACGTCTCTAACCTTAACACAGTAACCCCGCAGTAACCCCCCCCACACACAGTAACGTCTCTAACCTTTACACAGTAACCCCGTTTAGTCACTTTTCCTCATAAACACGCCTGTTGAAAAGTCTTATTTAATCTGAGTTAGCATATTGGACTGCTCTTTCTCTCTCTCCTCTCCCTCTCTCTTCCTCTCTGTACCTGTCACAGCTTTCTCTACCTCTCTCTTCTCTACCTCTCTCAGCTCTCCCTCTCTCTTTTTCTCTCTTTCCCTCACTTTCTCTCTCAGCTCTCTTCCTTTCTCTCTCCCCACCTCTCCTCTCAGCTCCCTCTCTCCCTTCCTTCACAGCTTTGCATTTAATCTTGTCCTAGAGGCAGCTCTGCAGTGTGGTCACTAGTTAGCCACAAAGTCATGAAATATGATTTTAAACCTAACCTTAACCACTCTGATAACCCTAACACACCTAACCCTAACATTAAATGAAGACCAAAAAGCTAACTTTTGTTGTTGTGAATTCTTACGATAAAGCCAAATTTGACTTTGCAGCTGGTCCATCTAGCGGAAATCGCTCAGTTCTGCCTCCAGGGCAAGATTCATGACAATAAAAGCTAACTGTCCCTTCCTTCCTCTTTTTAGACTGCAGCTCTGGATTGTTATTCAGAGAGTTAGGCAGCACTTTACGGTGGTAGATCTATAAAAGAGTGTCCCCTATAAGAGACCGCTGTGTTTTCCTCCCATTGATCCAGTCAGCCCAGATACATTTAAGAGCAAGCTGAGCGATTACCCTTAGCAATCCTAACTCTGATCCATACCACAAATGCCAGGCGCCAGACATCAGCTCTGGGTAATTATGATGCTGAAAAGGGGGCATTGTTAATCTACCTTTTTTCCCCCTCGTTCCTGGGCCTGAGTTCAATTGCTCATGTTCAATTCATTCTGATTTTAATTGTGCTTGAGTTATTATGGTCTAGACTGCCTGGATGGGCTGCAATCACTACACTACCTTACCTATGGTGGGACTGAGAGAATGAAGAAATGTGATTATGTATTGTTATGTACAACAGGCTCCACTTCACTGTAGAGACCCTATGAGTCATCTTATCACAGTCAGACGTCAGCAAGTGCAGGGTTGACTATTTTAACGTAGGCTGTCTATTGGCTGAGCTGGTAATTAATGGTGCATTACAGAAGGATTCAATATTTAGAATGCAAAGTCCATTTAAGACACATCTAATGAAAAGAGTGCTTAGAACAGTCTGATCAATGGGAATTTTACAAAACATATCGCTGAAGCAGATTGGATTTTGCTTGATGAAGCAGGATAGTGACAAAAACACAGAACAGTTCACCTTTTGTACCTATGATAAATAGAGGAGGACGTAATCAAGCTCCAAAATATTGTAATTTAATCCTTCTATTTTACACAGTAGTCTAGATAAATTACAAACTGGAGTCTTGCTTAATTTGTAGTCCATTAGCTAGCGGAGAGAGAGGTGCACAGGTGTGAAATCCTTAACACAGACTGTTTATACCCACAGCATCTCGTAGTATTGTAGTCATGTGGGAAGCTCTTAGTCTCACTCCCATGCATTTACTGATTGAAGGTTTACTTTTTTATTCAGCGGGAGGTCAAAGGGGTAATTAAAAAAAAGGCCCAGAGTAAGTAGTGTGTAAGAATTCTATCAACAGGCCATGAGACATGGAGCAAATCTTGGTTGTGCTCCCAAAATAACACACAGCCCACTTTCTGCTTCTTAAAGCATTTCCTGCAGCAAGAAGCTCAGGAGAGGACAGTTTGTTTCCAGCCCTGTTTCTGAAAAGATGTGACTCAACAATCTATCAGACCTATATAAGACCTCTGGGGCGCCAGAGTGCATCACATTATAAGAACAACAACATTGATGAGATACAGCTCCTACCAAACACTGCAAATAGATACTTTCAGAGAGATGGAGACAGAGAGACAGAGAGACAGAGAGACAGAGAGACGGAGACGGAGAGACGGAGACGGAGAGACGGAGAGACGGAGAGACGGAGAGACGGAGAGACGGAGAGACAGAGAGACAGAGAGAGACGGAGACAGAGAGACGGAGAGACGGAGAGACGGAGATAGCGATAGAGAGACAGCGATAGAGAGACAGCGATAGAGAGACAGCGATAGAGACAGCGATAGAGACAGAGATAGAGACAGAAATAAAGAGAGACAGAGATAAAGAGAGTGGAAGAGATAGAGACAGTGTGTTAAAATACAAATCACTGGCATTCTCTTTCTCATCCTTTTATAACATTGTATCATAGTTTTTTAAAAAGTAATTTAGCAGATGCTCTTATCCAGAGCGACTTACAGGAGCAATTAGAGTTAAGTGTCTTGCTCAAGGGCACATTCAATATATTTTTTACCTAGTAGGCTCGTGGATTCAAACCAGTGACCTTTCGGTTACTGGCCCAATGCTGTTAAATGCTAGATTACCTGGCTGCTGCCCACTTTTGAACCAGAACACTAAATTCTTACTCACTGAAGGGGTTTAGCTGCTAGCATCTGACAGTATTCCCTCCCCTGAATTTGTGTAATTGTATTACAACCAGAACTGATGTTGTACTTGCATATACGTTTGGCCGTTCAACACGTACTAAGTTGCTTTGAACATGACCTCCTGTCCCCCTCCTCTATTTGTCTGCTTTGTGCAGTAGTGGGTCAAAGCCATAACTCATACTCAGTACTGTTAGCCAGGGTTGTGGAATTCCATCAGTGTGTCCTCATTCCCCTGTTTCCCCAGTGTCCAGCTGCTTCTGATCAGCCTAATAGGAATGGATTGCATTCATACAGCAGCTTAGATAAGATGGTGTGATGGGGTATCTCAACCATATCCAACAACATCAATGTGATGCACCCAGCCCACCTGAGTGATTCAAGGTAGCTGGTGTGTACCTGAACACTCATAACATCTCTGGGATTGCACCGGGGACAGTTGAGGAGGGGTGAGGAGGGGGGAGGAGGGGTGAGGAAGGGAGAGGAGGGGTGAGGAGAGGGGGGGGGAGCTGAGGTGAGGGGTGAAGAAGGGAGAGGAGGGGTGTGGAGGGATGCGAGAGGTGAGGACGGGTTTGAAGGGAGGTGAGGGGTGAGGAGGGGAGAGGTGAGGAGGAGAGAGGAGAGGTGATGAGGGATTCGAGGGGTGAGGAGAGGTGAGGAGATACCAGTGTCTTATAACATCCTATTTCATTTACACGTCACCCATAGCATTTGATGGGGTAAACAGAGATACTTATTTGAGAGCCAAGCTGTCTGTGATAATTATAGGGGACCGGGAACATCTCAAGTGATGATAAACTACTTAATAATACTAGTAATGATGATATTACTTTTATACAGTGCTTTTTACTAGGTCTCACTAGGTCTCAAAGATTTTTTCGTTCTCTGTCTGGTTGAAACTCATGTCATCCACCATCAACATTAAGCATATTCAGCAAGGAGTATTCAGTTAGGTAAAACACATTCAGTTAGGTAGAACACTCAGAACGTTGCAGACAGAAATATAATGAACAGGGTTGAAAGTTGTATACTGTTGTTGCACCTTGTTGAGCATAAGAGGAGTAAAATCTCTTCTCTTCTCATCACTTCACTCTTTCCTCCACCCAGATCCCTCAGATCAGCTATGCCTCCACGGCCCCAGAGCTGAGTGATGACAGGCGCTATGACTTCTTCTCTCGGGTGGTTCCCCCGGACTCATTTCAGGCCCAGGCCATGGTGGACATCATCAGAGCCCTGGACTGGACCTACGTCTCCACCGTTGCCTCTGAGGGCAGCTATGGAGAGAAGGGCGTGGAGGCCTTCCAACAGATCTCCAAAGAGGCTGGTAAGTAATGGAATTAGTAGTGGATATGATGCTGTAAATGATAAGACACTATGGTTAGATTTCGTTTTTTGGAGTTATTTCTCAAAGCGCGGTAGACGTCAGTTACAGGTAGAGCAGTGTTATTCCTCTTGAAGCCTTTTTCACCCATGGTTCCATACAGACAGGGAATGATCACAGGTGAGAATGCCCTCCTCCACCTTATAGCACGTTATAATTACACTGCCAATTTAAGACAGGCAGCACACTGACAGGCTAGGGAGGGAAGGAAGGAAGGAAGGAAGGAAGGAAGGAAGGAAGGAAGGAAGGAAGGAAGGAAGGAAGGAAGGAAGGAAGGAAGGAAGGAAGGAAGGAAGGAAGGAAGGAAGGTTGTTTTGTCCATCTGGGGCTCACTATGGACCAACAAATTGCTGTAAATCCCATCCTGAGACTACACAGACAATTATATTTTGTAATAAATTAAGAAGTATTAATGTATTGACAACAATTATCATAGTGACTTCTAGTACTGTGAGTGACTTTCAGCTCTGTGAGTGACCCTGAGTAAAATATGATCTAAGAATATAAGAGTTTGTTCTGTGGGGGCTGGCAATATCTGTTGTGTGGGAGAACTCTCAATTCCATTTCCATTCCAGCAACAGAGGAGCTGCTTTAAGAAAGGATCACCTACTTCCTCATCTGGCCCAGGAAATTTCATTCCGTGATCTACGCTTCAGCATTCATACAACTCCTCCCCCGGCAATACCACTGTACTTAGGGAACCAAGGTTACTTCCTGATTCTCACCTTGACAAGAGAGGAAGAGGCGAAACAGGAAGGGTTATCTTTCGCAAAAATCTGTAAAAAATAATCCCAATGCATTTCTATGGGCTTAATATGCAGGCCTGCCTTTCTGGCTTTGGGACACCGACTCCCATTGTTAAGAAGGAAACATGAGCCACTGGGCACAGACGTAGTTTCAACATCTAGTTTTGATTTACATTTGGTTGAGTTGTCAACGTGATCACATTACATTTTTTGGTTAAAATTACATGGCAACAACGTTTATTTAACCAGTTTTTGCCCAGCATCTCTGCTTTAACCTTTACAGATCCCAGCTATTTTCCTGTAATCTGCAGCTACTAGCTAGACCCCTGTCAACCAATCCTGAGCATCGGTACTGAGGAGTGATGCTAGTGTAGAGGAAAGGGCGAGAGCTAATGATATTAAAGATGGTGGATAAATTAAGATACAGTAGTTCACTCAGGCCGTTTACCATTTAAAAAAATTGGCATCTTCCTGTCTACTTTAGGGAGTGGCTCTCCCATAGACAGAGCATGGTCTGGTCTACTTAGTTCATTGACTTCCACTGAAACAGAAAAATGAGGGGTGGGATGTCTCACTTCCTTTTCCGTCTCTGATATCCCATGGGCGACGATAAGAAGTCTGGAGGACATGAAAATTTAATTTGTTCATGTGCAGTGTGATCACTCATTAAAACTTTAAGAGGCTGTTGTGGCGCTGGAGAGAACAGCTGCAGGATGAGCCTCAGCAGAACACTAAGAGGGAATTGGGAAGACAAGTCCTGATGATTTAGTGGGTTACTTTGGAGGGGTTTTTATTTGAGTGTGTTACATCCTCCAACACACATGGTGGGTCTGCACATGGTGGGTCTGCACATGGTGGGTCTGCACTTGGTGGGTCTGCACATGGTGGGCCTGCACATGGTGGGCCTGCACATGGTGGGTCTGCACATGGTGGGTCTGCACATGGTGGGTCTGCACATGGTGGGCCTGCACATGGTGGGCCTGCACATGGTGGGTCTGCACATGGTGGGTCTGCACATGGTGGGCCTGCACATGGTGGGTCTGCACATGGTGGGTCTGCACATGGTGGGCCTGCACATGGTGGGTCTGCACATGGTGGGTCTGCACATGGTGGGCCTGCACATGGTGGGTCTGCACATGGTGGGTCTGCACATGGTGGGTCTGCACATGGTGGGCCTGCACATGGTGGGTCTGCACATGGTGGGCCTGCACATGGTGGGTCTGCACATGGTGGGTCTGCACATGGTGGGCCTGCACATGGTGGGTCTGCACATGGTGGGTCTGCACATGGTGGGCCTGCACATGGTGGGTCTGCACATGGTGGGTCTGCACATGGTGGGTCTGCACATGGTGGGCCTGCAATAACCAGATGGTTTTCTGTCTGTTGTACTTCCTTCACTGGTGTTTTTGTCTCGGCAAAACGCTGCATTGATAATATTGTTGTGACTGTAAAAACATCACAGATGAGGGAGTTAGGAATTTATCTTGCTGTTCTTGTTGACTCATCCATTACAATAGAGCTGCAGTCAGGGAATGCCCTTCTGTATCCCCATACAAATCAAATAGGAATCATTTCCCTCAATGAAAGCCTTGCACACCCTAGGCATTGTGTTTTTGATAAAAGCTTTGATTTCAGAATGATAACTCTCAATATTCATAACATTAGAGAATGTGTCATTTGCAGTACGAGATGTTGCATTGGATTGAAATGAATAGGCATCATACTGTATTTGCACTGAAGCAGTGGTGCAGTAGAAATATCTCCAATAACATTGAAATAGAAACATGCAGTCCCACATACAGCCACAGTTTGTTGTTTGAGTTGATCTGTAGGGCCTTCAGATGTTTCTGGAAGTGACATGGCAGATGCATTAGTAACATTCTCGCTTCACCACTTCAAGGAGAAGCATCTACCGGACTAATGCAATATGGCTGCCCATTACCTCGAGCAGAGTGTTGGTCAGCTCATATCGATCTGCTCTGCTTTCCACTCTCCTCTTTCTCCCTTGTTTTGGTAGTGTTCCACCCTTGCAGTTTCATTTGAATGAGTTGTCTTTGCTTTAGAATTGTAGCATGGGAAGATGAATCTTGTTTGTATTTTTCTTGGTGTGTATGTCTGGATTGGGTCCAGTGTAATGGAGTTTGTTTTATCTCTTTGATAAACAAACTCATGCAGCGTGTTTGAGGATTAGATACTCCCACAAACATCACTCTTAAATTAATTGCTGTATGCTGCCACAGCCGTGTTTTCATATCATTAGTTTGAACAACGAAAAACCTGTCAAAGGCACTCCAAATATTTAGCCGAGGGACTGAAGCGGAAAAATGTAAGAGAATTGTATTTATTTTGACTTTATACATATGGAGTGACTGCCCTAGTTTGCCCTAGTATTTGACCAATAGCTTGATGTGTTCTCAGAATATCAGCATTCTAAAGTGGAAAAGAGTGCTCCAGCAGCCGTCCCCTCTCTCTTCTAGAGTCAACGTGACAGTGGAATGGAACGTGGGATAAGGAAGGAAGGGGTTCATGTGTACAGAATAGCAATGGAATTATATTTCTGTGGGCTCCCACTTGAGCTGCATGGGGAGGAAAGTGTCAGTGGAGGGAGCCTGTCGTCATTCTGCCTCTGCTCCAGAGGTGATAAATATAATTGGAGCATTATGGATCCCCCTCGGGGGTGGAGTGATGGTACGATTGGGGTTTTGCGGGGTAGTGGGGGGACAGAGGAATGGGTAAGAGGGGTTGAACCCATCAGGGACCACTCTGATTTCTGAAACGCCACCGTCACATCCTGGAGTGCATTTTGGGAATCTCCGGGATATGGGGATGAATAATGGAAGCAGTTAATGCAGCACACGACCCGTGGCACTTAGACTCATCAGCCTAGGACCATCAGCCTAGGACCATCAGCCTAGGACCATCAGCCTAGGACTAGCAGGAGCCTGATGAATTAAATCATCATTATTTTATCTGTGATATATTAATCAAACTGGGACATGTGGAGCACTGAGTTGGAGGTGGGAGAATGTTTAATGTAGATACCGAGCAGTCGGTCTGAAGCTACAAATGAAATATTGTGCACGTCCCAGGATGTTAATTTCACGAAACCACATTCTTACCCACTACTTTTAGACTGTTGCATTAAAACTATGTTTGAGGTTCTATGTTAGAATCAGCTATGTATAAGATTTGAATACTCCACACAGAGCAGTGTGAGGAGTAAAACACTCCCCTCTATGATGCCGCTTGCATTTATCTCTCAGAGTTATCATTTTTTTTCTAACGGAGACAGTGGACTGCTCTTTGGCTGCCAGTGGACTGCTCTTTGGCTGTCTGTGTAAATAGAGAGCTCTTTCTTTCATGCCCAGAGAACAGACACTCTGCCAGCGGCAGGTGAAGACACTCAAACCCACAGCACTAGACTCCAGGCTCTGATGGCTCTGCCTGCCTGGTGTTCTCATCTTGACTGACTGATGAGGAATTCTGCAGTCATTCAATAATTTAGCCTCAGTTTCACAGCACACAGCCAGTCTGCAGCCTTCAGGCAGGCTAGTCCTCACAACATATTCCAGGCTGGTAAGAAAATGTAATAATAATAATTATTGTCACATACAGTACACCGGATAGGTGCAGTAAAATGTGTTGTTTTACAGGGTCAGCCATAGTAGTACGATAGGTGTTGTTTTACAGGGTCAGCCATAGTAGTACGATAGGTGTTGTTTTACAGGGTCAGACATGGTAGTATGATAGGTGTTGTTTTACAGGGTCTGCCATAGTAGTACGATAGGTGTTGTTTTACAGGGTCAGCCATAGTAGCACGATAGGTGTTGTTTTACAGGGTCTGCCATAGTAGTACGATTACATTTACATTACATTTAAGTCATTTAGCAGACGCTCTTATCCAGAGCGACTTACAAATTGGTGCATTCACCTTATGATATCCAGTGGAACAACCACTTTACAATAGTGCATCTAAATCTTTTGGGGGGGGGGGGTTAGAAGGATTACTTTATCCTATCCCAGGTATTCCTTAAAGAGGTGGGGTTTCAGGTGTCTCCGGAAGGTGGTGATTGACTCTGCTGTCCTGGCGTCGTGAGGGAGCTTGTTCCACCATTGGGGTGCCAGAGCAGCGAACAGTTTTGACTGGGCTGAACGGGAACTGTGCTTCCTCAGAGGTAGGGAGGCGAGCAGGCCAGAGGTGGATGAACGCAGTGCCCTTGTTTGGGTGTAGGGCCTGATCAGAGCCTGAAGGTATGGAGGTGCCGTTCCCCTCACAGCTCCGTAGGCAAGCACCATGGACTTGTAGCGGATGCGAGCTTCAACTGGAAGCCAGTGGAGAGAGCGGAGGAGCGGGGTGACGTGAGAGAACTTGGGAAGGTTGAACACCAGACGGGCTGCGGCGTTCTGGATGAGTTGTAGGGGTTTAATGGCACAGGCAGGGAGCCCAGCCAACAGCGAGTTGCAGTAATCCAGACGGGAGATGACAAGTGCCTGGACTAGGACCTGCGCCGCTTCCTGTGTGAGGCAGGGTCGTTTTCTGCGAATGTTGTAGAGCATGAACCTACAGGATCGGGTCACCGCCTTGATGTTAGTGGAGAACGACAGGGTGTTGTCCAGGGTCACGCCAAGGTTCCTAGCACTCTGGGAGGAGGACAAAAGGGAGTTGTCAACCGTGATGGTGAGATCATGGAACGGGCAGTCCTTCCCCGGGAGGAAGAGCAGCTCCGTCTTGCCGAGGTTCAGCTTGAGGTGGTGAGCCGTCATCCACACTGATATGTCTGCCAGACATGCAGAGATGCGATTCGCCACCTGGTTATCAGAAGGGGGAAAGGAGAAGATTAATTGTGTGTCGTCTGCGTAGCAATGATAGGAGAGACCATGTGAGGATATGACCGAGCCAAGTGACTTGGTGTATAGTGAGAATAGGAGAGGGCCTAGAACAGAGCCCTGGGGGACACCAGTGGTGAGAGCACGTGGTGCGGAGACAGATTCTCGCCACGCCACCTGGTAGGAGCGACCTGTCAGGTAGGACGCAATCCAAGCGTGGGCCGCGCCGGAGATGCCCAGCTCGGAGAGGGTGGAGAGGAGGATCTGATGGTTCACAGTATCAAAGGCAGCAGATAGGTCTAGAAGGATGAGAGCAGAGGAGAGAGAGTTAGCTTTAGCAGTGCGGAGAGCCTCCGTGACACAGAGAAGAGCAGTCTCAGTTGAATGCCCAGTCTTGAAACCTGACTGATTAGGATCAAGAAGGTCATTCTGAGAGCGATAGCAGGAGAGCTGGCCAAGGACGGCACGTTCAAGAGTTTTGGAGAGAAAAGAAAGAAGGGATACTGGTCTGTAGTTGTTGATATCGGAGGGATCGAGTGTAGGTTTTTTCAGAAGGGGTGCAACTCTCGCTCTCTTGAAGACGGAAGGGACGTAGCCAGCGGTCAAGGATGAGTTGATGAGCGAGGTGAGGTAGGGGAGAAGGTCTCCGGAAATGGTCTGGAGAAGAGAGGAGGGGATAGGGTCAAGTGGGCAGGTTGTTGGGCGGCCGGCCGTCACGAGACACGAGATTTCATCTGGAGAGAGGGGAGAAAGAGGTCAAAGCACAGGGTAGGGCAGTGTGAGCAGGACCAGCGGTGTCGTTTGGCTTAGCAAACGAGGATCGGATGTCATCAGCCTTCTTTTCAAAATGGTTGACGAAGTCATCCGCAGAGAGAGAGGAGGGGGGGGAGGAGGATTCAGGAGGGAGGAGAAGGTAGCAAAGAGCTTCCTAGGGTTAGAGGCAGATGCTTGGAATTTAGAGTGGTAGAAAGTGGCTTTAGCAGCAGAGACAGAAGAGGAAAATGTAGAGAGGAGGGCGTGAAAGGATGCCAGGTCCGCAGGGAGGCGTGTTTTCCTCCATTTCCGCTCGGCTGCCCGGAGCCCTGTTCTGTGAGCTCGCAGTGAGTCGTCGAGCCATGGCGCAGGAGTGGAGGACCGAGCCGGCCTGGAGGATAGGGGACAGAGAAAATCAAAGGATGCAGAAAGGGAGGAGAGGAGGGTTGAGGAGGCAGAATCAGGAGATAGGTTGGAGAAGGTTTGAGCAGAGGGAAGAGATGATAGGATGGAAGAGGAGAGAGTAGCGGGAGAGAGAGAGCGAAGGTTGGGACGGCGCAATACCATCCGAGTAGGGGCAGAGTGAGAAGTGTTGGATGAGAGCGAGAGGGAAAAGGATACAAGGTAGTGGTCGGAGACTTGGAGGGGAGTTGCAATGAGATTAGTGGAAGAACAGCATCTAGTAAAGATGAGGTCAAGCGTATTGCCTGCCTTGTGAGTAGGGGGGGAAGGTGAGAGGGTGAGGTCAAAAGAGGAGAGGAGTGGAAAGAAGGAGGCAGAGAGGAATGAGTCAAAGGTAGACGTGGGGAGGTTAAAGTCACCCAGAACTGTGAGAGGTGAGCCATCCTCAGGGAAGGAACTTATCAAGGCATCAAGCTCATTGATGAACTCTCCAAGGGAACCTGGAGGGCGATAAATGATAAGGATGTTAAGCTTGAAAGGGCTGGTAACTGTGACAGCATGGAATTCAAATGAGGCGATAGACAGATGGGTCAGGGGAGAAAGAGAGAATGTCCACTTGGGAGAGATGTGGATTCCAGTGCCACCACCCCGCTGGCTCGATGCTCTAGGGGTATGCGAGAACAAGTAGGCAGACGAGGAGAGAGCAGTAGGAGTAGCAGTGTTATCTGTGGTAATCCATGTTTCCGTCAGCGCCAGGAAGTCTAGGGACTGGAGGGTAGCATTGGCTGAGATGAACTCAGCCTTGTTGGCCACAGACCGGCAGTTCCAGAGGCTGCCGGGGACCTGGGACTCCACGTGGGTCGTGCGTGCTGGGACCACCAGGTTAGAGTGGCAGCGGCCACGCGGTGTGAAGCGTTTGTATGGCCTGTGCAGAGGGGAGAGAACAGGGAGAGACAGACACATAGTTGACAAGCTACAGAAGAGGCTACGCTAATGCAAAGGAGATTGGAATGACAAGTGGACTACACGTCTCGAATGTTCAGAAAGTTAAGCATACGTTGCGAAAATCTTATTGACTAAAATGACGAAAATGCTAGCTAACTAACACAACACTACACTAATCAAGTCGTTCCGTTGTAATGTAATAGTTTCTACAGTGCTGCTAGTCGGTAGAGGTTGGCTATTATACAAAGCAACTTTGTAGCTAGCTAACATAACATAACACTAATCAAGACGTTCCTTTGTAATGTATTTAGTTTCTACAATGCTGCTCGACGGTAATAGTTGGCTAGGTATGGAACAATGGCGTCGCGGGGGACGGAAATAGCTGGCTAGCTAACCTAGCTAACCTCGATAATTACTAATCTACACAATTATCAAGCTATGACAAAGACAGCTATGTAGCTAGCTTGCTAACACTGCACTAGTCAAATCGTTCGGTTGTAATGTATTAGTATCTACAGCGCTGCTAGTCGGTAATGGTTGGCTAGCTAGCGGTGTTGACTAGCTAGCAGCTAGCAGTGTTGACTACGTTAGGAGGACGAAAAAATAGCTGGCCTCGATAATTACTCTAAACTACACAATTATCTTTGATAGCTAAGAAAAAAATTGCTCAGATCAAACAAACCAAACTGTTGTAATGTAAAGAAGTGTAATATTACCTGTGGAGCGAAGCGAAGTGCGACTGCTCGCTCCGGACCGGAAGTTACACGATAGGTGTTGTTTTACAGGGTCAGCCATAGTAGTACGATAGGTGTTGTTTTACAGGGTCAGCCATAGTAGTACAATAGGTGTTGTTTTACAGGGTCAGCCATAGTAGTACGATAGGTGTTGTTTTACAGGGTCAGCCATAGTAGTACGATAGGTGTTGTTTTGCAGGGTCAGCCATAGTAGTACAATAGGTGTTGTTTTACAGGGTCTGCCATAGTAGTACAATAGGTGTTGTTTTACAGGGTCTGCCATAGTAGTACAATAGGTGTTGTTTTGCAGGGTCAGCCATGGTAAGGTGTTGTTGTACAGGGTCAGCCATAGTAGTCCGGCGCCCCTGGATCAAGTTAGGGTTAAGGGCCTTGCTGAAGGGCACATCAACAGATTTTCACCTTGTCTGCTCGGATATTTGAACCTGCAACCATTTCTGTTACTGGCCCAACGCTCTAACCGCTAAGCTACCTGACACCCTTAAAGGTTAGTGCTATCTGGAATCCTTGTTACGTTACCCCATTGAAGTTAAACATTTAAAATGGTTAAGCAAAGGGTTAGGGACGGGTAACGGTTAAGGTTAGGGTAGTGGTTAAGATTAGAGTTTAAGGTAGGGACGTCCCAAGGATTCCAGATTCCACTAACCGAAAGCAAAACCACTCAAATGGCTGCTTATCTTCATCAGTGACTGGCTGCCATGGTCCCATGTCTCTGTCAGCTTCCTGCTACAAGGTATGGACTTTGCTTCCCTATACACCACACACACTGTGACAGTGACAAGCATATTTTCATAAGACTTCTCTTTGACCCTAAATTCTAGATACATTTTAGTTGGATTAATCCTCATCACCTATAATACCCTCCGACCGACAGACAGACAGACAGACAGACAGACAGACAGACAGACAGACAGACAGACAGACAGACAGACAGACACATAAACAGCCCCCAGAGCTAAAAGGTGTGGCTAATACCGCTCTAAGAATTAGCCCTAGTACATTATTAGAGTTTCCCAAGAAGGAAACCTTGTTCGTAGCAGTGTCATAAGCCCTCCCAGAGCCCTGAAGAATCATGTGGAATCTCTGTGCTGAAATGGAGCTTTAGTGGTGTCCCTATGAGACCCTCCGGCGGTTGCTGCTGCTGCCTTCCTCTGCCGCTACAGCTCCACAGATACACCACAATACCAGGCTACACTTTTCATTTTAACAGGAGAGCCCAATCCTCAAGCATTTAACAGACCAGCCACCAGAGAAAGGAGCTCAGCTTTTGTGTTCTGTCCACTTAAGGAGGATTACAGGAGCCATCCTCACTGTCTTTGTAGAGATGTGGCTGCTGCTTTTGGGGATGGTGAAAGGAGGATGAGGAGAGGGGGAGAACTCGGAAAGAGTCATTTAGATGGAGCTGTCTTTAGCTGTAGCCCAGTAAACAGGGGCTGGAGTTGTGTTTTCTACTCTGCCAGCTAAAAGTTGTTTATATCAAAGTAATGAGCCTGAGCAGACAGCCAATTAGTCGATTCCTCCAATTTCTTGGTCTACTCAGGGAAACCAACCCAATGTTGCAAAGGTTATCTGGTATTAGGAGTGCTTGAGCAGGAGATATTTTAATTAGTTTTGATAGAGAAGCCTGAGTGTCGACTCAGGACAAAACCTGCCTGCCGCTCGTCCTGTAGCTCCAGTTATCATGTGTCTTCAGGTGTAATGTCTGTTTACGCTAGATGGTTAGGTCGTCCCGTGCGCTCACATCTGCTTGAATACAGTTAAGCTATTTGTTAAAGATACGATTTGATGTTTATATTCCGATATGACCCGAGGATGACAAATCTATCAAACTCTGTCAAACGTAGTGTTTGTTTTTCTCTCTTCACAAAATGGTGGCTGCATTCTCTTCTCCAGCACCAGTGTTTTCATCAGCTCAACACCGAGCTATGGGACGATATTTAAAGATGACCTTAAATGCTTGATAGGAGCAAATTAGGTCCTATTACAGGCCCTTCATTTTAGATTCAGACAACCATGGATTAAGCTAAATGATTGCCTTAATCAATATTCCCCCAAGGACAATTGCCAACTAAGTTTTGGCCATATCTCTGAGGTGACTGTCACGGGAGGCTCGCCAAATATCTAATAACTATTTAGCGACGCAGGGAAGCAATCAGTCAGTATCTTTCGTCCTGCACAAACTCATTAGCACTGACCTGTCTGAACATGATTCATTGTCAGTATTAATATCCTCATTGTTTGTGTGGCCTGTCTCCACATCTGTTTGGTTGACTGTCCATTGTGTTGTGTCTAATAATGATGTTAAATGAAAAGTCAATGGGGAGGGGACGACTTCAAAACATCTGTGTTCACAAAGTGTGAAAAGTCTTCCTTCTTCCTTCTACAAGAATGATGCAGTTTCCTATTGGTCTTCTGTTGGACTTAGGATTCACCCACAGCCCTCGATTAAGAAATGTATCACACTATTGATTTGTGAGGGTTTTCCTTTCAATTGCTAATTGTTATACTGTGATGTACCACTTACTGTAAACCACTCTGCTCACAGCGTGTGACTCAAATGTACATGGGATGTATAGTATGTATACAGTGATTGTCTTTTTTTCTCTCTCTCTCTCTCTCTCTCTCTCTCTCTCTCTCTCTCTCTCTCTCTCTCTCTCTTTCTTTCCTTCTCTCTTTATTTTTGTGTATCTCTCTGTATATCTATCTATCTCTTTCTTTCTGTGTATCTCTCTCTGAATTTAAGGTGGGATCTGCATCGCTCAGTCTTTGAAAATTACCCACAACCCCAAGCTGGAGGATTATGACGAAGCCATCCAACAACTGCTGGAAACGCCCCACTCCCGGGGAGTCATCATCTTTGCCAGTGAAGAAGACGTACGGTGCGTAGAGCAGTACACAGCATCCAAATGCATTTATGAACGCACTGGGTGTCTGAAACACAAACATGCCTCCAATAACACAAACAGAAAGGTGCCTGGGAGGGGAACCGAGAATGTGGAATATCACAACAAAGCAGCAGAGATATTGTTCAGTTTACAATGCCTCAAGGGATATGTCTCTGAGAGGAAACATGAGCTTTTTTAAAATAAATAAACTGAAGGATGGATAGACAGACCATAGTAAGAGAAAAAGAAAGAGGGAGAGATGGAGAAAATATGAGGGAGAGGAAAAGGGAGAGAGATAGAGGGCTCCTGAAGTCCTTTCATATCTTCTATATATCAATCAATGGAGACTGCTGAGGGGGAGAACGAACTATAGTAATGCCCGGAATGGAGTCAATGGAATTGTATCAACCACATGAGAACCACATGTTTGATGTGTTTGGTACCATTCTATTGACTCCATTCCAGCCATTATTATGAGCTGTCCTCCCCTCAGCAGCCTCCACTGACATCAATGGATTTAAAACACAGTGAGTATAAATAGGTTCATGGTGTAACTTAAATGTACATTGATATAAATAGTACACAACTTCTGCAATATACTGATATGCATCTTGATAGGTTGCTTGATAGGTTCCCCATGATTTTGGATTGCATGTATCCCTTCTGCTTTCTCCTAATTCCCACATGGCTGCCCTTGCAGGGGACTTCTCAATGCCACCAAGAGAGCCAATCAGGTGGGCCATTTCCTGTGGATTGGGTCGGACAGTTGGGGGGCGAAGAGCAGCCCAATACACCAGTTGGAGGACGTGGCAGTGGGAGCAGTCACTATACTGCCCAAACGCTCATCTATTAAAGGTAATAGTACACACACACACACACACACACACACACACACACACACACACACACACACACACACACACTGTTTTACCAGTCAGCTGTAACTTATTTAGCAGTTCCACTCTGTGTCACTGTGATGATAGCCACTCATCATTACAATCTGGGGCCTAGGTGGAAAGTGAAGTGTGGAGTTTTGTAAAGCTTTTTTTAATTAGAGTGATCTAGACAGGACAATAGTTGGCAAGATGAGTATATTAAACCAGCATGCATCATGACATCCCTTTCAGAAGAAATTCAGCTGAGTCATGATTAGTCATCATCTCTTGTCACAGTGCTTCTGATGATAAAACTGACTGTGTGAGAGAGCAGAAACCTGTGGAGAGATTTGGACCTTGAGTACGTCACTGCTGGAGATGATACATCAACCCAAACTCTGTCTTTGTGCTTGTTATCCATTATTATTAATACTGCTTATCTATAGACTTCATTGTTTATTAATTCATTTTCACACAGTATAAGTAAAAAAAAGAGTTCAATCAAAATTCATCAAAATATATAGTACATAGGCCGTAGGTGAGGTGAGAACTGATTGGACTTATAGAAACCTCACAGTAGGCTTTCTCATGAATTACAATGCCCAAAGAAAAAAACGTATTACAGGGTACTGTCCTTCCAGGAAATACTATAGCATATAGACTTCACATACAAAACCCATTATTATTGTCCCATAGAATGAAATCGGGGAGGGGACTGTGGATCGGTCTCCATCCATCCGTTCGTCCGTCCATTCTTACATTAGTCACATGCGATATCTCAGACAGCACTGGCCCAATTTTGATGAAACTTGGGTGAATGATGCGTCTTGCCATAGAGATCGGTCATTTACAAAATTACACTGATTGGCCCAAGAAAGGAGTTATAGCAATTAAGTGACATTTGTGAGTCTCACCAGAGAGGAAGAGGCGAAGCGATAAGGATAACTGGGCCCAAAATCTGTCTTCTCCAGCAAATGGTGCTTTTTTATTTTTTCCGCTCACCAAGCGAGGAGTTATTGTATGGAAGTCAATGGGAGAGTGTCGAATTTGGTCAACAAAAAATGTAATGGCTTATTTGCTATGTGTGGCTATGTGTGGCTATGTGTGGCTTATTTGATTGAGTAGATGTTTCGTAGCGCTTACTGTGGGTTGTTACGAGTGTACTGATAAGTAGGACCAGGGTTTGAGTAGGTTACTTTATAAATGTAATCCGTTACAGTTACCTGTCCAAAATTGTAATCAGTAACGTAACTTTTGGATTACCCAAACTCAGTAACGTAATCTGTTTATATTCCATTACTTTTAGATTACTTTCCCCTTAAGAGGCATTAGAAGAAGACAAAACTGTATGTTACCAATTCAACAACATCTATTGCAGGATAAATCAATGTTAAAGTTTACATAGCTGGCCATATATGGATGTTCAATTTTACTTATTGGGTTGGTTATGTAGGCTTCTTCTCACCTATCGCTTTCTACTACATATAATAATATGATTAAAAAAAGCTGAGGGATGGGCCTGGAGAAATGTAACCACTCTCAGATTAATAGACAATGCTGCAGTATGGATGCAAGGACTGATCGTCCACCATCCTTCACTCTGTGGTCTAACTCATCCCAAACCATCTCAATTGGGTTGATGTCGGGTGATTGTGGAGGCCAGGTCATCTGATGCAGCACTCCATCACTCTCCTTTTTGGTCAAATAGCTCTTACACAGCCTGGAGGTGTGTTGGGTCATTGTCCTGTTGAAAAACAAATGATAGTCCCACTAACCCCAAACCAGAAGGGATGGCGTGTTGCTGCAGAATGTTGTGGTAGCCATGCTGGTTAAGTATGCCTTGAATTCTAAATAAATCACAGACAGTGTCACCAGCAATGCACCCCCACACCATTACACCTCCACCTCCATGCTTCACGGTAGGAACCACACTAGTGGAGATCATACGTTCACCTACTCTGCATCTCACAAAGACACAAAATCTCAAATTTGGACTCATCAGACTAACGGACAGATTTCCACCGGTCTAATGTCCATTGCTTGTGTTTCTTGGCCCAAGCAAGTCTCTTCTTCTTATTGGTGTCCTTTAGTAGTGGTATCTTTGCAGCAATTCGACCATGAAGGCCTGATTTATGCAGTTTCCTCTGAACAGTTAATGTTGAGATGGACACATGACATCCCAGAAAAATTGGAGTTGTGCCTGTTTTTCACACACGTATCTGCCCTCTCATTGGCTAGAATGGTCCCACCTGATCTTGCCTTCTCCTGACCACCTTCTGGTCTGGATACCAGTCTCTTTAGCTAACATTCCACTCCTTGCCACTCCTTGTCATTCCCAAAGAGTCTTTGGCACATGACATGGAGTATAGAGAGGGGATTAGCTAGAGAGAATGGTACCCAGACTAACTACTGCCTTCTATATTTTAAGCCATTTATTTTCATTGTTAGACCGGCCACTTGAGTATCTGGTAAATATAATGGATAATCTGTGGTCACACACGATAACTGAAATGTGCTAGTCACACGCGATATATCAATTGGCCCAAGGGGGGAGCTGAATCATTCGTGGAGGACGACATGTTTACTATTGTCTTGTTTATTTTGCATCCTGCTTTTTAATTAATGTCATATTAGTGTAATTTCCAAGATAAAAGCCCTGATTAAAGATCCATGTTTTACACAGGAACTCCAGCGGTCAAAACTTGATAAAGAGTGGTTTATTTGTACTTGGTAGCTATGAGACTAATACAACTCCTAAATGCCAGTACAGCACAGCGCTGCAGCTGCAGCAACACTGCCCAAGTCTCGCATCATTTCCCCTAGGTTGGGTTCTGTTGGTAATTGGTGCAGATCTCAAGAATTCTCTTTTCTTTTTCGATTCTCCAGGGTTTGATGAATACTTCACCTCGCTCACCCTGGAGAATAATCGCCGGAACGTGTGGTTTGCCGAGTTCTGGGAGGAGAACTTTGACTGCAGGCTCCTTAGTTCCTCCAAAAGAGAGGACACCAGCAGGAAATGCACAGGTAGGTAGCCAACAGAGATTTATTTGGTTATGTGGTTTAGTTTTTTCATGTTTGTTTGTTTGTGGGAGGGGTCATTACTATTGGCAATGGTGCACTATGAAAAGAATACCGATGTAGGATCTACATTTGATCACCCTGTTGCAGGTGAATTTGAAGTTTAAAATGGCTTCTGAAATTTGTAATTTGATTTTATCTTAAGAAAAATATATCAACCCCTACAAAAATGTCCATGAATTATAATCCACGTAATAATTCACACTTCCTGTTGCTGCAGGATTATTTTTTATAGGTATCTTAAGATAATGGTAGTACACATCTTTACAAATGAGGACTCTGAGGTGTAGTCCGCTGGATAATGTAAATAGCTGGTCCTACTGGCATAGTAAAGTTGTGCCCAGCTGGGTAATGGCATCATGCCAGCAGTGCTAAGCTGTGATATGTATGCTAAGTAGGTAGTAGAGCAAACATGCATGCCATTTGGAGAGGTGCTGAGCAGAGGATATACACAGAAATGATGAAAGTAAGTAAAGCTCTGCTACAGTAGCTCACTATTGATGCTCCCAAAGAGCTTTATTACTGACAATGTTTTGATCTTGCTGCAAGCATTATTTGCAATGAGGTGTGTTGGGACTTGGGAACATTGATAGTGTGGAAGTGTTGCTTACTGTGGTGGATACTTTCTATCCTATAGGTATGCCAGCAAAAGGCGAAGATATACAATGTCACTGAGTCAATGCTAGTGACAGGGATTGATATATTTTACATGGCTTATGGCTGAGATGTACAGAAGGTTCTTGTAGTCTCGCTGACCATACAGTAGCTAGCTATAGCAATTAGAGTGACAGGGAGTTGTTGGTATAATATCTTATATATATATACCATCTTTCAGAATTTCTTTGTGCCACATGCTTCAGATCCTTGCACTTACTAAACCACATAAAACATTTATATAGAATATCAACAAAGCATATAAGCATTGTACAAAGACACAAAAAGGTCGGTGTAGAGCTGCTTCCATTTCTCCATCTAACCAAGCTGATCCATATCCATATTTATGAATGTCAGGTACTAAGGGGAAGGTTATTTTTTTGCATTCAAAGCTTATGCATTCAATACTCTACACGCTGCTCTGGAAAACAGGAAAGGTTATGTGTGGGCTGAAATGTATGTTGAAAGGAGAGAAACTGGAGAAAATGTCAACACTTATTACTTTTGACCTCCTTCAGCTTGTGCCAGTCTCCCACGTTGTAGTCATATTCGTCATGGCCACACAGCCTGTCTTTTTTCCTTCTTCTCAAGTTTGCAATGTGAACTGGGAGTCTTTATTTGGTACTTAAATGTGAAAATCACACAGTAATCTCCTTGCTCTCTAGCAGCTTTCCCCACAGTGCTGTATAGCGCCCCATTCATCGGTTATTTTGCACTGTGTATTGATGAGCTGCTTTCCTGTTAATGCATCCTTGTTCATTACTGCCTGCGTATTTCAAATGAATATATTCAGCGTCCATATGTCATGCTTAATGATAGAACATGTTCACATTAGCACGTTGAAAATGTGCAAAATACCGCAGTCAAAGGATCCCCACCTAAACTAAGTGTGTGTGAGAGAGCGAAGAGATCCCCTACCAACCTGAAGCCATTCATTAGACATTCAGTCAAGGTATCACCAGTGAAATGAAAACGCCTTCAAAATAATCCATAGGGAAAGGGAAGAGACCGTAATAGAACATGGTTCTGCCAACAGTGCTAGGAGATGCCTCTAGACCAGGGCTGTCAAACTCATTCCATGGAGGGCCTAGTGTCTGCTGATTTTTTGTTATAAGACCTAGACAACCAGGTGAGGGGAGTTCCATACTAATTAGTGACCTTAATTCATCAATCAAGTACAAGGGAGGAGCGAAAACCCACGGACACTTGGCCCTCCGTGGAATGACTTTGACACGTGCTCTAGAAGCTCGTCAACGCCTTGAACACTCTTAAAATGGGACAAATGCGATACAAATATATAGGGCCTATAGCGGCCTGACTTCACTATGAAATATATGCATATGTACATATGGTATTCATTTATACCTGGTTGTCTCCTCCTTGGCTAGCACTTCTTGTTTTACACTTCTACAACAGGACTCTGCAGGACTATGACCCATGCCGTGCTACAGTATATGAACAGGGTGACTAATTCACAGTGTGTGACTGTCCTTTTCTTGTCCTTTTTCTTTGGTCCTCTGTAGCTCAATTGGTAGAGCATGGCACTTGCAACGCCAGGATAGTGGGTTCGATTCCCGGGACCACCCGTACGTAAAATGTCTGCACGCATGACTGTAAGTCGCTTTGGATAAAAGCGTCTCCTAAATGGCATGTATTACATATGCCCTCTCCTCTCTCCACTGTCTTGTCCCTCAGGCCAGGAGCGGATCGGAATAGACTCAAAGTACGAGCAGGAGGGGAAGGTGCAGTTTGTGATAGACGCGGTGTACGCAATGGCTCACGCCCTCCACAACATGCAGAGAGACCTGTGTCCTGAGCACTCTGGCATCTGCCCTGTGATGGAGGCAGCTGAGGGGAAGACTCTGCTCAAGTACATACGCAACGCCAGCTTCAACGGTCAGTACATTGGTTATCCCCTGACCATGTTTATTTGTGCATCCTCATTAAACATATAGGCAAAGTGAAATGCCGCAAGTTTCATATAAGTACATATTTTTATTTGAAGAAAAAACTTTTGTTCCAGTGTAATTTGTTTTGTGCAAATACAATTAAACAAGGACAGGTGAGAGGTAAGATAGAAGCATGGACAGTAAAGGGATAGAGTGGACATTGCTTTAAAATCCACATGTTTTTCTCAGTCTACCAAATATGGCGGCACAATTGAATTTGCCATTTCATTTCTGAACATGCAGTCACTAGAGGCACTGGATTCTCCTATGTGAGACGTGTTGAGCAACAATTAATTAAACATTATAAATGAAAGTGCCAGCGGACCACATACTGTAAATTCTCCAAATCATGGAATGTCCAACTCTCTAGGTCCGTTCTACTAAATCAAATTCTATGGAACAATAATTTCTCCATGGGAATGAATAAAGTTTATTGAATTTAGTTCAATTTAATGGAGGAATGTTTGGAGGGTGTATAGTAGGGGTGGTGTGTTGTATGAGAAACCTTGCCTGGGAGATGGTAAATTGGTATTTCTCAAGTATGTGTTGTTTCTAGGTGAAATGGGTGAAATAAAAATAAAATACAATTCTACGTGACATAACCATTTCTAGAAGAGACTTATGCAAGGTCTGAAGGCTAATATTTTCTTTTGGTCTCAGAAAGAATTTAGAAAAGCCTTTGCAGCTGCCAACTTCTCTCCAGTTGGTATTTATCACAATTCATGCGGGGGCACAATTCATGCAAATGTACAATAATTAATAAGTGTTTCTCACAGCATTCAGAAAAGGCTAACAAGCTGTTGCTGTATTTTGTTGCACTCTTTCTGAACCTGTACAGTACCTGCTATGCACTTGCAATAACACTGTCACAGAGGAATGCTCGGCTCACTAAATTAGCCATTGCCCGGTCTGCCCCGGCTGATTCAGTATTCAGATTCACTAACCCTTGTACTTGTAAGCCAACACTGGTACTCCCATAGCTTTGACAGCCATATCTCTTTGTTCTTTACTGCATCCTGTCTGGACTGTGTTTGTGTGTGCATGTGCGTGTGCACGTGCGAGTGTGCGTGTGTGTGCATGCTTGCGTGCGTGGGTGCGTGTGCATGTGCATATGCATTTGTATGTGTCCATGTGTGCCGTATTTGTTGCTCTCCCCACGGTGCTTGAGACACAGAGCTGAAGAGAGTGAAAGAAGGAGAATAATGAAACAAGAGAAGCGCAGCAGTGGAGCCCCCAGTCCACCCACACTGCTCAACACAGCACAGCAGCAGTGGAGCCCCCAGTCCACCCACACTGCTCAACACAGCACAGCAGCAGTGGAGCCCCCAGTCCACCCACACTGCTCAACACAGCACAGCAGCAGTGGAGTCCCCAGTCCACCCACACTGCTCAACACAGCACAGCAGCAGTGGAGCCCCCAGTCCACCCACACTGCTCAACACAGCACAGCAGCAGTGGAGCCCCCAGTCCACCCACACTGCTCAACACAGCACAGCAGCAGTGGAGCCCCCTGTCCACCCACACTGCTCAACACAGCACAGCAGCAGTGGAGCCCCCAGTCCACCCACACTGCTCAACACAGCACAGCAGCAGTGGAGCCCCCAGTCCACCCACACTGCTCAACACAGCACAGCAGCAGTGGAGCCCCCAGTCCACCCACACTGCTCAACACAGCACAGCAGCAGTGGAGCCCCCAGTCCACCCACACTGCTCAACACAGCACAGCAGCAGTGCACTTTTGTCATGTCTTAGTTCAGAGCCCCATGCGAACATATGAATCTTTCATCTCATACAGCGCTCACACAAAGCTGTCCACACAGATCATTTTGTTCCCTTGGAAATAATGGGAAATATAAAATAGAATGGTGTTTGTAATGGCTTTCTATCTGCATGGAGAGCCACGCTGCTTAATTGTTTGCTTACTGACAGACTGTGAGTATTTGTGTGTGTGTGTGTGTTAATCTGTGTGTGTGTGTGTGTGTGATTCTTTGTATTTCCATGGGCGTAGAACAAGACTTGTAGTCCTGTCATACCCACTGCTTACACTGTACTATGTCAAGACCTTGTCAACGACAAGATACAGTATGTCAACAACTCTATTGTCTGTCTGTTGGAAGAAGAAGTGGCAGATTGTTGACTAGCACAGCTGTGTGTGTGCGTTTTTGTTTCATTTTCATAGTAAAGAGGATTCTGCCTTTCTGCAGCCATATGTTTAGTACAAGTATTGGAAATGTAACACTTTACATGAGCCTGTTGTCTTAAGGGCTACATAGTTGTGTCATAATACTGACGTAATACTGATGTCCTTAACGTTCATGACAGCTGATGTTATCTTATGACAACTGACAATAAATTGTCTTGACACAAACCATTGTTTATCTGCAAAATGTCCAGGCATAAACATGGTCAGCTGGCTTCCCCAATAGACTGTATGTGAGGGAGGAAAGGATGGGAAGTGTTCAAGTCATGTATTGTTATGTACAATGCATCGACACTAGTGGTCCTGCTAGTCTCATGTTTATTACACACAGTTCAGATAGGGCTGAATGGGACCCTAGACAACCTATTCATATTCTGCACACACAGAGTGAAAGTTGTTTCAGTGACTTCACCTGGGTTATTCAGAGAATTAACTCCCCTCGTCGGAACCCAATTGAGCTCTTCTAATACACCTTGCAGACCATTAACACTGCCATTTCAAAAGCTGTTTAAGGTAGTGCATAGTGTATGACTAATGCACAGGAATCTTATCGAGAAAACTTAAGCAACTTATTGACTTTGATGGTCATACAAACTTTGAGTGTCGGATTGGGTCCTCCCATGAGAGTTCTGTATCCTTTAGGTCTCTTCCTGTATGTATGGTGCATCTAAATAAGCTTGTTTTACTTCCTGTCATCTCTTTGCTTGCTGTATGAGGGGAGATTTTTGTCTTGCTCTTTAGTAGAATGTTCAATGACAAATGTCCTTGGGAAAAAAACTGGCATCTAGGCAGCTGACAGTCCCTACTGACACAAAAAGTGTCTAAACTAAAAGGAAAGATTTGCAGTGTTGGGGTACAGACTGTATCTCACAAAGACTATGTCCTACACAAACACAAAGGTAACATGTCCCCCAAAATCCTTTTGGACAGGTGATATTGGTCCTTTTCCTTTAACACATTTTATAGAGCTATTACTGCAGTTAATTCCCATTCCACATCTGATCTGAGTCCTCCCCCCCGTCCTATATAAAACATGGTATCTCATATGCCTTTGAATTATTGTATTTACTGCCAAGGTGTTAAACTGAAGGAGTAATACAGTCTCTCTAACAATGGCTGGATGAGGGCCATCGACCTTACTGTGTGTTGTATAGCGCTCTATGTCACATCAAAAGAGACACTTGATTCTCTGGGACAGAAACATACAGATGTAAACACACATCCACGCACACACACACACATGAATCAGGCCCCTTATTTCATTTCTCAAATACTGTGTTTGTGATGTCATGATGCCACACACAGCATTATCAAACCTCCCCATGTTTGATTGTAAGGAGGGTGTCGTTTTTTTTATGTTTAATTTGGTCATTGCCAAACATAGGAAGACCCCACTGCACAAGAAAGCCTGATTGAAATTCTCAAAAACACACCTAAATAAGCCTAAATCCTGGGAAAATGTTCTTTGGACCAATGAAACAAAATTAGAGCTTTAATCTTTGGCAATACTGATCAGCACTCTGTTTACTGATGACCAAATGAAGCATTAAATGAAAACACCCTCAGTCAAACATGGAGGAGGTTTGATAATGCTGTGGGGTTGCTTTGCAGCCTCTGGTACTGGAGGCCCCGGAAAATGTGCAAGGCATCATGAAATCAGCATACAATCAAAAAATTGGTGTACAGTGTTCAACCTGTGTCTAAAAACTGGGTATCCATTGAAGGTTGTGGGTCTTCCAGCAGGACAACAATCCCAAAAACACACAAAAAAACACCCAGGAAAGGTTCCAGAAAAGACGCTGGACTGTTCTGGAGTGGCCAGCAAAGTCCAGACCTGAATCACATCCAAAACCTAAGCGAGATCTGAAAACAGCGTTGGTGGAGAGCACCCCTCAAATATTGAAGAATTAGAGCAGTTTTCTGCTGAAAAGTGGGCCAAATTGTCAGGAGAAAGGTGCAGCAAGCTCATTAATAACCTCTAGGGGCTAGGGGGCAGTATTTTCACGGCCGGATGAAAAACATACCCAATTTAAACAGGTTACTACTCTGGCCCAGAAAATTGAATATGCATATTATTAGTAGATTTGAATAGAAAACACTCTGAAGTTTCTAAAACTGTTTGAATGGTGTATGTGAGTATAACAGAACTCATATGGCAGGCAAAAAAAGAAAAAGGAGAATTTAGAAATTTAGTTTTTGTTTAGAATCCCTTGGGAAAACTACAGTGACATAGGATTTACGTTACACCTCCTAACTCTTCCATTGGCTGTCAACAATCTTTATGAACAGGTTTCAACCGTCATCTGTTACCGGGCAGATAATTTTGGCTCAGTCAATCATTGGCCAGTTTGAGGAGAGGTGTCTAATGATGCGCGTACACGTGACGTCATCGTTTTTATATTTTTCTTCTGGGATGAATAGCTATTGCCCGGTTGTAAAATTATCGCAATTTTACGTTAAAAAATACGCTAAAGGATTGATTGTAAACATCGTTTGATGTGTTTCTACAAACGGTAATGGAACTTTGAACATTTCGTCTATGGATTTGCGTCCACGCCACATGGCATTGTAAAGTGTTCTGGATGGGTCAACAAAATGGACGTATTTGGACATAAATGATGGACTTTGCAGAACAAATGAACATTTCTTGTGGAAGTGGGTGCCCATCCGAGTGCATTCTGCCGAAGATCAGCAAAGTAAGTAAATATTTCGGACATATTGTTAGAGATTTGTCGACGCCGTGGTTGTAGGCTAACTGTATAGCTTAGCATTGAAGGCTAAGTTCTGTACTCAGAATATTGTGCTTTTTCCGTAATGTTATTTTGAAATCTGACAAAGTGGTTGCATAAAGGAGTAGATTATCTCTAATTCTTTAAATAATTGTTATAACATTGTTCAACGTTTATGAGTTCTTCCGTAAATGAAATGTGCCTATTCACCGACAGTTATGTGGAGAAAACATTTTCTGAACGTCACGCGCCAATGTAAAAATTGGGTTTTTAGATATAAATATAAACTTGATCGAACAAAAAATGCATGTATTGTCTAACATGATGTCCTAGGAGTGTCATCTGATGAAGATTGTCAAAGGTTAGTGCTTAATTTTAGCTGTATATCTGGTTTTGTGATGGCTATCGTGCTTGTAAAATGGCTTTTTTTTTTTTTTTTGCTGAGGTGCTATGCTAAAATAATCTAATGTTTTTCTTTCACCGTAAAGCCTTTTTGAAATAAGACAATGTGATTGGATTAACGAGTAGTGTATCTTTAAAATGCCGTATAATACTTGAATTTTAATTTTGAGATTATTTTGTTTTGAATATCGCGCCGTGCTATCTCACTGGTTGTTGTCCAACCAATCACGTTAGCGGGATTGTATCCTCAAGAGGTTTTAATAAGTGTTTGTCTACAGTTATCTTGGCCAAAGGCTGTGAAACCATGTACTAGCTCCGGCATGTCAAAAAAAAATCCATGCCATTTGTCTTTATTGTGTAAATTAAGTTTACAAAAATACAATTGGTTCTGAAATGTTGAAAATCCAATATGAAGGTGTGGAGACTTTTTTCTTTTTTAATATATTTTTTTTTTTACAAATTCTACTTATTTCACTAGAAATCAGGCATTATGTAAGAAAAGTGCAAGGTTGCCAATATACAGTATTTGGCAACAACTGTACAAAATTTGAATGTCGGATTGGGTCCTCCCATTAGATTTCTACATTCTTTAGGTCTCATCCTGTTTGTATAGTGCATCTAAATGAGCTTGTTTTTACTCCCCGTCATTTCTCTGCTTGCTGTATGAGGGGAGATTTTTTTCTTGCTCTTTAGCAGAATGTTCAATGACAAATGTCCTTGGGGGAAAAACTGGCATGTATGCTACTGACAGTCCCTACTGACACAAACTAAAAGGAAACGTGTGGAGCATTGGGGTACAGACTGTATCTCACAAGACAACGCCCTACACAAAACACAAAGGCAGCATGTCCCCCAAAACCATTTTGGACAGGTGTTATTGGTCCTTTGCCTTTAACATATTTTATAGAGCCATCACTGCAGTCAATTCCATTTCCACATCTGCTCCGAGTCCCCCCGTCCTAAATAGAAAATGGTTTCTCCTATGCCTTTGAATTATTGTAGTCACAGCCAAGGTTAACTCACTGTTAAACTGAAGGAGTAATACAGTCTCTCTAACTATGGCTGGATGAGGGCCATCGACCTTACTGTGTGTTGTATAGCGCTCTATGTCACATCAAAAGAGACACTTGATTCTCTGGGACCTCCTCATTATGGCGAGGTGTTAACACACAGAAACATACAGACGTACAGTGCATTAGGAAAGTACTCAGACCCCTTGACTTTTTCCACATTTTGTTACGTTACAGCCTTATTCTAAAATTGATTCAATTGTTTTTTCCCTCATCAATTTATATACCCCATAATGACAAAGCAAAAACAGGTTTCTCGAATTTACATAAGTATTCAGACCATTTACATAAGTATTCAGACCCTTTACTCAGTGCTTTGTTGAAGCAACTTTGGCAGTGATTACAGTCTCAAATCTTCTTGGGTATCAAGCTACAAGCTTGGCACACCTGTATTTGGAGATTTTCTCCCATTCTTCTCTGCAGATCCTATCAAGATCTGTCAGGTTGGATGGGGAGCATCGCTGCACAGCTATCTTCAGGTCTCTCCAGAGATGTTAGATCGGGTTCAATTCCGGGTTCTGGCTGGGCCACTCAAGGACATTCAGAGACTTGTCCCGAAACCACTCCTGCGTTGTCTTGGCTGTGTGCTTAGGGTCATTGTCCTGTTGGAAGGTGAACCTTTGCTCCAGTCTGAGGTCCTGAGCACTCTGGAGCAGGTTTTCATCAAGGATCTCTCTGTACTTTGCTCCATTCATCTTCCCCTCGATCCTGACTAGTCTCCCAGTCCCTGCCGCTGAAAGACATGCCCACAGCATGATGCTGCCACCACCATCCATCACCATAGAGATGGTGCCATGTTTCCGCCAGACATGATGCTTGGCATTCAGGCTAAAGAGTTCAGTCTTGGTTTCATCAGACCAGAGAATCTTGTTTCTCATGGTCTGAGAGTCCTTTAGGTGACTTTTGTCAAACTACAAGCGGGCTGTCATGTGCCTTTTACTGAGGAATAGCTTCCGTCTGGCCACTCTACCATAAAGGCCTGATTGGTGGAGTGCTGCAGAGATGGTTGTCCTTCGGAAAGGTTCTCCCATCTCCACAGAGGAACTCTGGAGCTCTGTCAGAGTGACTATCAGGTTCTTGGTCACCTCCCTGACCAAGGCCCTTCTCCCCCGATTACTCAGTTTGGCCAGTCGGCCAGCTCTAGGAAGAGTCTTGGTGGTTCCAAGCTTCTTCCATTTAAGGTATTTATGTATTTTTTATATATATACATTTGCAAAAATGTCTAAAACCCTGTTTTCATTTCGTCATTATGGGATATTGTGTTTAGATTGATGAGGGAAGTGGAAGAAGTCAAGGGGTCTGAATACTTTCCGAATGCACTGTATACACACACACACACAAATCAGGCCACATACCTATACAGTGAGGGAAAAAAGTATTTGATCCCCTGCTGATTTTGTACGTTTGCCCACTGACAAAGAAATTATCAGTCTATAATTTTAATGGTAGGTTTATTTGAACAGTGAGAGACAGAATAACAACCAAAAAATCCAGAAAAAACACATGTCAAAAATGTTATAAATTGATTTGCATTTTAATGAGGGAAATAAGTATTTGACCCCTCTGCAAAACATTACTTAGTACTTGGTGGCAAAACCCTTGTTGGCAATCGCAGAGGTCAGACGTTTCTTGTAGTTGGCCACCAGGTTTGCACACATCTCAGGAGGGATTTTGTCCCACTCCTCTTTGCAGATCTTCTCCAAGTCATTAAGGTTTCGAGGCTGACGTTTGGCAACTCAAACCTTCAGCTCCCTCCACAGATTTTCTATGGGATTAAGGTCTGGAGACTGGCTAGGCCACTCCAGGACCTTAATGTGTTTCTTCTTGAGCCACTCCTTTGTTGCCTTGGCCGTGTGTTTTGGGTCATTGTCATGCTGGAATACCCATCCACGACCCATTTTCAATGCCCTGGCTGAGGGAAGGAGGTTCTCCCCCAAGATTTGACGGTACATGGCCCCGTCCATCGTCCCTTTGATGCGGTGAAGTTGTCCTGTCCCCTTAGCAGAAAAACACCCCCAAAGCATAATGTTTCCACCTCCATGTTTGACGGTGGGGATGGTGATCTTGGGGTCATAGGCAGCATTCCTCCTCCTCCAAACACGGCGAGTTGAGTTGATGCCAAAGAGAAACATTTTGGTCTCATCTGACCACAACACTTTCACCCAATTTGTCCTCTGAATCATTCAGATGTTCATTGGCAAACTTCAGACGGGCATGTATATGTGCTTTCTTGAGCAGGGGCACCTTGCGGGCGCTGCAGGATTTCAGTCCTTCACGGCGTAGTGTGTTACCAATTGTTTTCTTGGTGACTATGGTCCCAGCTGCCTTGAGATCATTGACAAGATCCTTCCGTGTAGTTCTGGGCTGATTCCTCACCGTTCTCATCATCATTGCAACTCCACGAGGTGAGATCTTGCATGGAGCCCCAGGCCGAGGGAGATTGACAGTTCTTTTGTGTTTCTTCCATTTGCGAATAATCGCACCAACTGTTGTCACCTTCTCACCAAGCTGCTTGGCGATGGTCTTGTAGGCCATTCCAGCCTTGTGTAGGTCTACAATCTTGTCCCTGACATCCTTGGAGAGCTTTTTGGTCTTGGCCATGGTGGAGAGTTTGGAATCTGATTGATTGCTTCTGTGGACAGGTGTCTTTTATACAGGTAACAAGCTGAGATTAGGAGCACTCCCTTTAACCTCTTGCGTATATCCTACCACTGGGGGCGCCACAGCGCATTTTGGAAAAAAATCGTTCCCATTTTCAACGGCCTACTAATCAAACTCAGAAGCTAGGACATGCATATACTTATTTTATATGGATAGAAAACACCCTAAAGTTTCTGAAACTGTTTGAATGGTGTCTGTGAGTATAACAGAACTCGTATGGCAGTCAAAACCCCGAGACCGATTGAACCAGGAAGTGGGATTCTGAATTGTGGACTCGACTTCACAGCCTTCCCTGTAATTCACAACGTGAAAAAATGATAATTGAGCACTTTCCAGTGCATCCACTAGATGTCCCCAGTCTTTACAAAGTGTTTTGAAGCTTCTGCTGTCGAAACTCAGTGCAGGAGACGATGTGGCAATTGGTCACAGTAGGAGGGCCATCAGCATTGTGACGTCGGCGGCCGTGTCTGCCCCCACCTTTGGAAACGTTTTGAAACACAATGAAATCGTCCCACTCAAATCTGATTGGCTCTCTTGTTGAAACAGGCCCTGAAGATTAATGTTATACAACGTTTGACATGTTTGAACGAACCTAACGAAGGGAAAATAGTCATTTTTCGTTAGCCAAGTGCCGCGCACGGATCAACATTTGGTTACAGCCTTAGGACGCGCTAACAACAGCAAGCTAATGGAACATAAAGGATGGACTTTTTCGACCGAAAATACATTTGTCATGGACCTGGGATTCCTGGAAGTGCTTTCTGATGAAGACAACTAAAGGTGAGGGATTATTGGCAATATTATACAAGATCAGATGTGATGTGCGATTGTTCCAAGATGACGCATTTTATGAAAAAATAGTTAGTCAACGTCAGGTGCCGATGTAAAATGCTGTTTTTATATAGAAATATGACCTTTATTGAACAAAAGATTGCATGCTGTGTGTGACATGATGTCCTAGGTGTGTCATCTGATGAAGTTTGTAAAAGGTTAGTGCTGCATTTAGCTGTTTTTTGGTTATATGTGATGCATGTGCCTGGTCGGAAAATTCATATGATGCTACTTTTACCATGTACTCCTCTAACATAATCTAATATTGTGCTTTTCCTGTAAAACCTTTTTGAAATCGGACAACGAGGGTCGATTCAAGAGAGGTGTATCTATAAAACGATATGAGACAGTCCTATATTTGAAAAAAAAAAATATTGAATTTCGTTATGCTAATGTTGCTAGGAGTTTTTCGCTGGAAAATGATCCCGCTAACGGGATGAGAGTCTCAAGAGGGTTACCTGTATAAAAGCGCCAGAAATCTTTCTGATTGAGAGGGGTTCAAATACTTATTTCCCTCATTAAAATGCAAATCAATTTATAACATTTTTGACATGCGTTTTTATGGATTTTTTTGTTGTCTCACTGTTCAAATAAACCTACCATTAAAATTATAGACTGATCATTTCTTTGACAGTGGGCAAACGTACAAAATCAGCAGGGGATCAAATACTTTTTTCCCTCACTGTATTTCATTTATCCAATACTGTGTTTCTGATTTTATGATGTCTTGCACACACTCAAGATTCCCAGTACCAGAGGCAGCAAAGCGATCCCACACACAGCATTATCAACCCTCCCCCATGTTTGATTGTAAGGAGGTTTTTGGTTTCTTTGAATGCTTCATTTTGTTGTAGCAAACATAGGAAGACCCCACTGCTGAATGAGACACAAGAAAGCCTGATTTGAAATTCTTTAAAAAAAACACCTAAACAATCCTAAATCCTGGGCAAAGGTGTGGAGACCCAAAGTTTTTTTCAAATGAAACATGCATTATGTAGGAAAGTGCAAGTGTGCCAAAATACAGTATTTGGCCGCAACTGTACATACTTTGAAGGTCGGATTGGGTCCTCCCATTAGATTTCTGCATCCTTTAGGTCTTGTCTAAATGAGCTTGTTTTACTTACTGTCATCTCTCTGCTTGCTGTATGAGGGGAGATTTTGGCCTTGCTCTTTAGTAAAATGTTCAATGATAGTGTCTTTGGGAAAAGAACTGCTGTGTAGGCTACTGACAGTCCCTACTGACACAAACTAAAAGGAAACGTGTGGAGCGTTGGGGTACAGCTTGTATCTCACAAGACAACGTTCTACATAGGGTTGCAAAATTTGGCGAACTTTCAATTCATTCCATGGTTTTCTCGAAATCTTGGTTGGAGGATTCCGGATTTCCTGATTATTCCCTCCTTATTCTGGGAATTCCGGGAATCCTCCAAATGGGATTTCGGGAAAACCAGAGAATTTATTGAAAATTCCTGGAATTTTGCTATTCTTGTCCTATACAAAACACAAAGGCAACATGTCCCCTAAAACCATTTTGGATATGTGTTATTGGTCCTTTTCCTTCTACAGGTTTTATAGCCAGATCTATTACGACAGTCGACCTAGCGCTCTATGTCATATCAAAAGAGACACTTGTTTCTCAGGATCTCTTTATTATGGCGAGGTCTTAACACACAGAAACATACAGATGTATACAGATATGCACGCACACAAGCACACGAACACACACAAACACAGTCGCACACACGGACGCACACACGCACACATGCACACTTCATCCAAATCAGGCCATGGATGTCATTTCTCCAATAGCGTGTTTCAGGTGTCCAGAACCTTCAGTAAGCTAATAAGCCAAATCTGCCATTCTCTGCTTGAGACAGGCTGCTACAAACTGGGACCAGATGGGGACCCTATGATTCTGTGGCTGACCTATTTATCTTCATTTCCTTTACAGATGGGGACCCTATGATTCTGTGGCTGACCTATTTATCTTCATTTCCTTTACAGATGGGGACCCTATGATTCTGTGGCTGACCTATTTATCTTCATTTCCTTTACAGATGGGGACCCTATGATTCTGTGGCTGACCTATTTATCTTCATTTCCTTTACAGATGGGGACCCTATGATTCTGTGGCTGACCTATTTATCTTCATTTCCTTTACAGATGGGGACCCTATGATTCTGTGGCTGTCCTATTTATCTTCATTTCCTTTACAGATGGGGACCCTATGATTCTGTGGCTGACCTATTTATCTTCATTTCCTTTACAGCATGTGTGATTGAGAAGGTTTGCTTTTGACCTGAGGAAATGTGCAACCGTCTTGTAGAATGGCCACCATGTGATATTCCTAATGCAGAGCTGTGATAACCTACAGCTGCACACCACTCCAATGATGCTGCACATCTATCTAATGGTGTATCACACAGATCTGATGCTGAAGTGCTGAGATGTGAAATGTAGGACTGTGGTGTGGTGTTGGCTAGCCTCAGCACATGCTCTTTCACAGGGAGCACAGGTGAGGTCTACTGCACAGCAGAGCCATCATCAGTCCGTAGGGAGCTAGCTGGTCTTGCTAGCATTATAATGAGGGTACATGGTCATTATGAATAGGCTATCAGCACATGAACACACCCTGTGGCTCTCAATGCCCACAGAACCTTTTATAAACTGCACAAGGGACACTAGGTTAAATGTTAATTTTTCTCTCACTAGGGTTGATGTACTGTTGGACCAATGTTCACTGAAGACTAACCCCAGGCCTTTATTAGTCTTAACTGTCACGTCCTGACCATAGAAAGCTGTTATTTTCTATGGTAGTGTAGGTCAGGGCGTGACAGGTTTTTTTCTAGTTTAGTTTTTCTATGTTGTTATGTTCTAGTTTTGTATTTCTATGTTGGGTTTTGTTTGGAATGATCTCCAATTAGAGGCAGCTGGTCCTCGTTGGCTCTAATTGGAGATCATACTTAAGTAGGTGTTTTTCCCACCTGGGTTTGTGGGAGATTGTCTTTGAGTTAGTGTATGTTTCACCTCTGTGTCATAGTTTGTTGTTTTGTTATTCAGTTTATTTTTATGTATTGCATAGTTTCACAGTGAAAATAAAATGTGGAACGACACACGCTGCACTTTGGTCCGCTCCTTCCTACGACAACCGTGACATTAACTTAAAATATGCATGTGTAATTCAATTCTTCGCACAAATACAGTGCATTTGGAAAGTATTCAGACCCCTTGACTTTTTCCACATTTTGTTACGTTACAGCCTTTTTCTAAAAGGGATTCAATCTTTTTTCCCCATAATAAATCTACACACAATACCCCATAATGACAAAGTAAAAACCATTTTTTAGAAATTTGTGCACATTTATAAAACAAAAAAAACTGGAATAAATCAAATCAAATAAATCGAATCAAGTGTAGACCTTACTGTGAAATGCTTACTTACAAGCCCTTAACCAACAGTGCAGTTCAAGAAGAGTTTACTAAATATTTACCAAATAAACTAAAGTAAAAAATGTAAAATAATGAAAAGTAACACAATAACAATAACGAGGCTATATACAGTGGGTACCGGTACCGAGTCAGTGTGCGGGGGTACAGGTTAGTTGAGGTAATGTGTTCATGTAGGTAGGGGTGACGTGATTATGCATAGATAATAAACAGCGAGTAGCAGCAGTACAAAACAAATGGGGGAGGGGGGTCAATGTAAATAGTCCGTTGGCCTTTTTATTAATTGTTCATCATTCTTATGGCTTGGGGTTAGAAGTTGTTAGGGAGCCTTTTGGTCCTAGACTTGGCGCTACGGTACCGCTTGCCGTGCAGTAGCAGAGAAAACAGTCTTTGACTTGGGTGGAGTCTCTGACAATTTTATTGGTTTTCCTCTGACACTGCCTATTATATAGGTCCTGGCTTGGCTCCAGTGATGTACTGGGCCGTACCACTACCCTCTGTAGCGCTTTAAGGTCAGATACCAAGCAGTTGCCATACCAGGCAGTGATGCATCCTGTAGAACTGCTGTAGAACTTTTTGAGGATCTGGGGACCCATGCCAAATCTTTTCAGTCTCCTGAGGGGGAAAAGGTTTTGTCGTGCCCTCTTCACAACTGTGTTGGTGTGTTTGGACCATGCTAGTTAGTTGGTGATGTGGACACCAAGGAACTTGAAACTCTCGACCCCCTCCACTACAGCCCCATCTGTGTTAATGGGGGCCTGTTCGGTCCGCCTTTTCCTGTAGTTCACGATCAGCTCCTTTGTCTTGCTCACATTGAGGGAGAGGTTGTTGTCCTGGCACCACACTGCCAGTTCTCTGTCCTCCTCCCTATAGGCTGTCTCATCTTTGTTGGTGATCAGGCAAACTTAATGTTGTTGAAGTTGTGTTTGGCCACGCAGTCGTGGGTGAACAGGGAGTACGGGAGGGGACTAAGTACATACCCTGAGGGGCCCCAGTGTTGTGGATCAGTGTGGCAGACGTGTTGTTGCCTACCCTTACCACCTGGGGGCAGCTCGTCAGGAAGTCCAGGATCCAGTTGCAGAGGGAGGTGTTTAGTCCCAGGATCCTTAGCTTAGTGATGAGCTTCGTGGGCACTATGGTGTTTAATGCTTAGCTGTAGTTACATTTACATTTACGTCATTTAGCAGACGCTCTTATCCAGAGCGACTTACAAATTGGTAGTTAATGAAGAGCATTCTCACATAAGTCTTCCTTTTGTACAGGTGGGAAAGGGCAGTGTGGAATGCGATTGAGATTGCGTCATCTGTGGATCTGTTGGGGCGGTATGCGAATTGGAGTGGGTCTAGGGAATCCTGGAGGATGCTGTTGATGTGAGCCATGATCAGCCTTTCAAAGCACCACATGACTACTGACGTGAGTGCTATGGGGCGGTAATCATTTAGTATTCAGACCCTTTACTCTGTACTTCCTTGAAGCACCTTTGGCAGTGATTACAGCCTCAAGTCTTCTTGGGTATGACGCTACAAGCTTGGCACACCTGTATTTGGGGAGTTTCTCCCATTTCTTCTCTGCAGATCCTCTCAAGTTCTGTCAGGTTTGATGGAGCGTTGCTGCACAGCTGTTTTCAGGTCTCTCTAGAGATGTTCGATCGGGTTGAAATCCGGGCTCTGGCTGGGCCACTCACGGACATTCAGAGACTTGTCCCGAAGCCACTCCTGCGTTGTCTTGGCTGTGTGCTTAGGGTCATTGTCCTGTTGGAAGGTGAACCTTTGCCTGGAGCAGGTTTTCATCAAGGATCTCTCTGTACTTACCTCGTTCATCTTTCCCTCGATCCTGACAAGTCTCCCAGTCCCTGCCCAGTCCCCACAGCATGATGCCGCCACCACCATTGTCGTGAATTTGCTTTAATTAATCTGATGACTGTTATTTATCTAATCATCTAACTATTGTTACTTGTTACCCGATTAAATTAATAATGTAACAATCAACTCATTAGGATTTGGGTAACCACGAGAGCAGTTCTTTAAAGAGTTAGCATCTCCCAAAATAAACTCTGAAGCTCTTTAGCTATTACATCCATAAACAGTCAACTCATTAATCTTAACCTCCTATCATATCATCAATCTGAACAGTCGTAACCTCCTGCATCTGCAAAACCCCCAATCTTAATTATGATTCAATACTCCACAAATTGGTTTAATTATTTATTTACTAGCTAACTAAATGATAACACAGGATAAACATACACACTTAATACATTAGAAACAGGTCCCTAGCGGACTGACACAATATGGCAGCTTGGTACAAAAAAAGATGGAGAGGGCGCGAGAGAGAGAGACAGAGACATAATACTTTGGTACATTTAGAAACTACTCTCACAGTAATCATATTCTTTGCAGATGAACCGCCGCCCATTTGGAGAAAGAAATCATGAATGTATTTACATGTAAATGTCTTGGTTCTTCGTGGATTTCTGTTGGGACCAGGCTTTCTTGGAAAGGTTGTTGGACCTTTTTGCGGCACGCTTGTAAGGCTCTGATTGTTCAAAAGGGGTCCCACCCATCTTTTACCATTGTTCTCTGCCACCGTCCGGTATCTGTTGACTTGTCGTGTAGTTCTGAACAGAACTACAGTTTATTCTACTTTCCATTTGCTCCTGAAGCTGTCTCTTTGAAGATAGGCTAGCCAGCCGTGTCGATGCTTCCCATTGGGGTGATGATAGTAGCGTACTACGGGGATTTGAGAAGAGTAGTAGAATGGTCCCACTTAAATTCGCTTTTCTAGATACTTTACTTAGGGCAGCTAGTCAGCCGTACCAGTGATTGTCCAGGGGGTAACTTCAACGTCTCTACCTCGTGTTGAGATTTCAAAGTTCAAACCACTTTGGACATGAGCCGAAGCTACATGCCTCGCTGGTCTGATATGTTAATTCTTAACCCACTGTTTTATACAGTTCATTCAAAAGGGGCAGTTCGTGAGGCTGACACGCTCTCTGACCACACTCAAGGGGTGGTGACTACTCATTTGTACAAAGTTGAAGAAACAATTTCCTCTAACAGTTTCTAAGATCACATCCCTTTCTTAACAAAAACACTTTCATCATTTATTTTATTTCATGCACAACCTAGAGGACGGAGATGTCATACATGTAGTGTGTATACTTTCCAAATTACAGTATTTTTCCTTTATAACATGTTTAATGATGTCACAAAAAACAACCAAAATGACATTATTGTTCTTTAGATCAACTCTGACCATTCTATGTTAGAAATATTGTTCCAGTATTCACTTTAGAACGTGTTAAAGTTTTGGTGGGAAAATGTCTGTGAAACAAAGGAACATTCTTGTGTGAATTTGGAGAGGGAGATGGCTGAAGGTTCTAATCCTTGATTTACAACAGGGTGTGAACTGTCAACCCCCCACCAGCTCCCTTCTCCCCCCTCTGCGGGTGAGAGGAGGTCTGGCTGAAGTTATTTACTGCAAAGATGATCCGACCCATCTGGATGCTCACAGGACAGTCATGACACCTACTTCACCGTAGGGATGGTGCCAGGTGTCCTCCAGACGTGACGCTTGGCATTCAGGCCAAAGAATTCAATGTTGGTTTCATCAGACCAGAGAATCTTGTTTCTCATGGTCTGAGAGTCATTTAGGGGCCTTTTGGCAAACTCCAAGAGGGCTGTCATGTGCCTTTTACTGAGGTGTGGCTTCCATCTGGCAACTCTACCATAAAGGGCCAATTGGTGAAGTGCTGCAGAGATGGTTGTCCTTCTGGAAGGTTCTCCCATCTCCACAGAGGAACTCTGGATCTCTGTCAGAATGACCATCGGGTTCTTGGTCACCTCCCTGACCAAGGCCCTTCTCCCCTGATTGCTCAGTTTGCCCGGGTGGCCAGCTCTAGTCTTGGTGGTTCCAAATTTCTTCCATTTAAGAATGATGGAGGACACTGTGTTCTTGGGGACCTTCAATGCTGCCAACATTTGTTGGTACCCTTCCCTAGATCTGTGCCTCGACACAATCCTGTCTCTGAGCTCTACGGACAATTCCTTCAACCTCATGGCTTGGTTTTTGCTCTGACATTCACTGTCAACTGTGGAACCTTATATAGACAGCTGTGTGCCTTTCCAAATCATGTCCATTCAATTGAAGTTACCACAGGTGGACTCCAATCAAGTTGTAGAAACATCTCAAGGATGATCAATGGAAACAGGATGTACCTAGGCACAATTTCAAGTCTCATAGTAAAGGGTCTGAATACTTATATAAATAATGTATTTCTGTTTTTATTTTTAAAACATTTCTAAAAACCTATTTTCACTTTGTCATTATGGGGTATAGTGTGTAGATTGATGAGGAAAATATATTATTTAATCCATTTTAGAATAAGGCTGTAACATAACAAAATGTGGAAAAAGTCAAGGGGTCTGAATACTTTCAGAATGCACTATATCTACTCAATATAAACACGTTTCTATCATTCCTTCCCTCTGTCTCCCTGCAGGTAGTGCAGGCACGTCGGTTATGTTTAATAAAAACGGTGACGCCCCGGGACGCTACGACCTGTTCCAGTTTCAGATGACCAACTCCAGTGTTCCTGAATACAGGCCCATCGGACAGTGGGTGGAGACTCTCCAACTCAGGGTAAGGTTATGGCCTGTAATCATGGCTAGGGTCAAGGAAACATGGTCATAAAAAAATCCTTATAATGGCCTTATTTTATGATATTCATGGTCTGTAGAACTACATTTAATACATTTTACAGAAATGTAAGTACAAACTGGGCACGTGTTGATTGAGGGTATTCCCCACTAATTAGCACTAATTAGACAATCATTTGTTTAGGAAGAGCAATGTAAAATCTAATTGAGGAGTTAGCCTGTAGTCCTGCCTGTTGCTCTTGCTTTTTGGCAAGATGGCGACAAGTTGTCAAAAGCAGAAAAAGACTGACACCCATGTAATGAAATATCTTTGTCAAGAAATATTGAGACGGGTGACCTTGATGGAATCATCTCTGATGAAGATATGCATCAAAAGGGGGGTGTCAAAATGTGTCAGAAAAATGTCCTAAATCTCTACTGAAAACAACAAACCCAACAAACCACCCCTCCTCCTAAAAATATAAAAAATGTAAAATAACTACTACAGCAGCCTTATCAGTCCAAGGTGACAAATCTTGCTTTGTGGTCTCCATGGCAACAGTGGTGTTGTTCTCATTACAGTATGTAACCAGGAGCTGTTCCAGGGAGCACCATTGTCCACATAACAAATCACAGCCCCTGCACAGATAACTGATAGCAGATCATAATTTAATGAAAAAACACATTTGTCATAGAGGTACACGTGAGGTACAGGAATACACACACACTGTAGGTATTGGCATGCACTAAGGTATTGACCAGAAAAAAGCAGTAGATTGAAGACAGTTTGTTTTCTGAATATTTTGCTGTGAGAATCTGTGGTTGTGTAATTTCTTAAATGTGATCATTATCAGAGCAATTAATAGGTTCATTCCAAAGGTTTTCAATGTTTTTTGGAGCAAGAGATATGGGAGAAATTATATAGGTTGTGATGTGAGATGCAAGAAAAGAGTTATTCTAGATGACTAGTACTGATAAGTCCAACCCGTTTCTGACCTTAAGGTTAAACTAATATTGTCGACAAAACACAATGCCAAATAAATCTTCTGGAGTGTGAAGGCTCAGTATCTTTTAAGTACTAAAATTCAGCGGCCTTCTATAAATTCTCTGTAGACAACTTTACATTTATATGACAAAATAACGATCCTGAAAAGATATTCCCCCTCTAAGACAGTTGTAAAATTGGCATTTTATGGCGGTAAATCATATTTTCCTTAACTAATCAAATTTTTCATAACTCTCTGGCTTTTCATTTCATTCAATAAAATAAACTACTGTCTCCATGGTGATATCAATTACTCTTGAGTACAAAATAGGACGCAGTGAAAGTATATTGTTTTATTTAGCTTATTCTTAGCACTCTTATGAGTGGAACTACTTTAAAAAATGGATGAAAAATATATTGTATTCTCCCCTGCAACAACTCAGTGGAGGTTATATATTCAGTGTCATCAATAGTATGGTGCTTGCTGCATTAGTTGCGAGCAGTGATGGAAAGTACTGAAGTAAAAATACTTTAAAGTACTACTTAAGTTGTTTTTTGGGGTATCTGTACTATACTTTACTATTTATATTTTTGATGACTTTTACTATTTATATTTTGATGACTTCACTACATTCTTGAAGAAAATAATGTACTTTTTACTCCATACATTTTCCCTGACACCCAAAAGTACTCCTTACATTTCGAATGCTTAGCAGGACAAGAAAATGGTCTAATTCACCCACTAAAAGAGAAAATCCCTGCTCATCCCTACTGCATCTGATCTGGCGGACTCACCAAACACAAATGCTTTGCTTGTAAATTATGTCTGATTGTTGGATTGTGCCCCTGGCTATCCGTACATTTAAAAAACAAGAAAATCATGCCATCTGGTTTGCTTAATATCAGGAATTTGAAATGATTTATACGTTTACTTCTAGTTTTGATATTTAAGTATATTTTAGCAATTACATTTACTTTTGATGCATAAGTATATTTAAAACCAAACACTTTTTTACTTTTCATCAAGTAGGATTTTACACTTTTACTCGAGTCATTTTCTTTTAAGGTATCTTTACTTTTACTCAAGTATTGGATACTTTTTCCATCAATGGTTGCGAGTTAGCCAGTAAGACACGCTGTGACACTAGACATAATATGCAGTGCATTCAGGAAAGTATTCAGACACCTGGACTTTTTCCACATGTTGTTACGTTACATCCTTATTCTAAAATAGATTCCATTGTTTTTTCCCTCTCAATCTACACACAATACCTCATCATGACAATGCAATTTTCTTTAGAAATGTTTGCACAATAAAAAACTGAAATATGACATTTACATAAGTATTTAGACCCTTTACTCAGTACTTGCTCACACACCTTTGGCAGCGATTACAGCCTCAAGTCCTTTGCCCCAGTCTGAGGTCCTGAGCACTCTGGAGCAGGTTTTCATCAAGGACCTTTCTGTACTTTGCTCCATTTGTCTTTCCCTCGATCCTGACTAGTCTCACCAGTCCCCTGCCGCTGAAAAACATCCCCACAGCAAGATGCTGCCACCATCCTTCTATACCGTAGAGATGGTGCCAGGTTTCCTCCAGACGTGACGCTTGGCATTCAGGCTAAAGAGTTCAATCTTGGTTTCATCAGACCAGAGAATCTTGTTTCTCATGGTCTGAGAGTCCTTTAGGTGCCTTTTGGCAAACTCCAAGTGGGCTGTCATGTGCCTTTTATTGAGGAGTGGTTCCGTCTGGCCAGTCTTCAATAAAGGCCTGATTGGTCGAGTGCTGTAGAGATGGTTGTCCTTCTGGAAGGTTCTCCCATCTCCACAAAGGAACTCTGGACCTCTGTCAGAGTGACCATCAGGTTCTTGGTCACCTCCCTGACCAAGGCCCTTCTCCCCCGATTGCTCAGTTTGCCCAGGTGGCCAGCTCTATGAAGAATCTTGGTGGTTCTCAACTTTTTCCATTTAACCCTTGTGTTGTCTTAAGGGTCAAAATGTGTTTAACAGCAGAGAAAACCCCCTAAATTATATTTTTTAAACTTGAAATTTGATGACTTTTGCTAGAGTGTCCCCAACATTAGAAAAAGTGAAACATCACTTTTGTTCATTTTTCCATGAAAGCTGTACACCATGGTACAAAGATTGTCTTAGGGTCATTTTTGACCCGGCAGTAGTAAAATCATTTATACACCACAAAAACCACAAAGACACATCACACACACACACACACACACACACACACACACACACCCACACACACACACACACACACACACACACACACACACACACACACACACACACACACACACACACACACAATGAGAAATTGAGATTATGTGTGCTACTGATTGCACTCAGCCAGCAGCTCCTGAAGAGGAAGATCACCATGGTTGGCAGTTAGAAAGAACAAGCCTGAGCTCTGCACTTCTCACAACAAGGGGGAGAGAGACCTTCTCATCAAAGTTTGCCTTCACGCTCACCACCACTCTAGTTTCTTACCTCCCATAGAGGAATAAGAATGTGGTCCTCCTGAGCACACTGCACAAAACGGCTGATATCAGTGATCGTGAGGACAGGAAGCCAGCCATCATCCTGGACTACAACCAGAACAAATGACCGTGGACAACCTGGACAAGGTGATTGTAACTTACAGCTGCAGGAGGATGACTGCCCACTGGCCCCTGGTCATCTTCCATAACATCATTGATGTGTCCTCAGACAATGCCTTCGTGATATGGAATAAGATCAATCCTACCTGGATGCCTGATAAGCGGAACAAGAGGAGGGTGTTCCTGGAGCAGCTGGGAAAGGCACTTGTAACCCTACACATTCAAAGAAGGGAGCACCTCCCCTGCACAGCAGCCTCTGCAGTGCTTGTGAAAGCTGTTCAGGGGGCTGAATCTTGTCCTGATCCACCTGAGGCTGCAGCTGGGGCAGGCAAGAGGAGGAGATGCCAATTCTGCCCCCCAAAGAAGGACTGTAAAACAAATACTATGTGCTGCACATGTGAGAAATACATCTGCAAAGTCCATGCACACACACTTGCATACTGTCCTACATGTGCTAATTAGAGTTGATTGATTTATGTTCTTCACATTTTTGTTTTGTATCTATTATCTTATTTTATTCTGATTTATTGTTGTTGTTTATACACCTTGTGGGTGGGAGCAATGGTTAAAAAACGGGAGAAGACTAGTATTTTGTAGTTGAATTTCTCATTGTACAGTATATAAGAACATATCACTATGTTGCCAAAAAAGTTCAAGACTGTTATTTTTTCCCTTCAATAAAATGCATTCAAAATGACTTTCTACACATTTGTGCTACTTTCTTAGGCTATACAAGTGCTATCTCTTGCTAAAAAAGGAATGTTTATACCTATGCAGTACCTTTAGCAATTGTAATACCCTTGTTAGAACCAATTATTGAGTTTATTCTTGTTATAATTAATTGGTATTATATTTAAAAGGTGATTGAATTGCTCCTGAATTGTAATGTTGTTAATGCATTTCTTTTGAAGAAATATTTATTTAATGTATAAGTGAATAGGTTGGTTTATTTTAAAGTTTAAGTTTTGACCAATAAGGTCGCTTGTTAAGCTGTGGCCAATGGGAGTGACCTGGTTAACAGGAGGCCTGGGAAATAAGAGAGGGAGAGAGACGTTGAAAAAAGGATGGACATTACATTATAACAGAAGACGATAAAAATTAAACAAAACCCATACCTACCGAGTTTTGAAGGGAAATAACAATTTTATTTTATATGAGTTGTTCTAATTTTGTTAAAAGAAAGACTTAGTAAAGACTGAAGCTACCGTCTCATTGTGGAGGTATTGGACAGCCTTGAGGTTAGCCTAGCATCGTGTGAAACCGAGAGAGAATTGCTTGGGAAAGATTAACGAGTTCATGTTCCCATGGGATATCGGTTACTGCTAAAGAGTACTGTCTGCATTGATAGCAGTGCTTGCTTTCGATCTTGTGAGGAAACCTGCAAGGAACTGCCGTACTTCGCTGAGGGAATATCTACGAGTAGTGAGTAACCACAACGGTGGGGTGCTTTTGGACTTTATGTGTCGTCATTTTTGTTTTGAGCTCCAACGCGCGCCAACGGGGTTAAGCATGCTTGAAATAATTTGGACATTGGTTGTGCACGACTCATTGGGGTTTATTATTTTTATTTTATTTTGATGTGGTGTATTGAAAATGTAATAATACACATCTTGAACCTTATGTATGTTGCCTTGGTGGAGTCATTTACTGTTTCAATTTAATTTAATGCATGGGAAAGTATATCCTTATACAATAACAAAAACCTATAATCATTCCATCTGAAGTTAATACGCTATTTGTCATCACCCTACATAGATAGTTTACAATAGGGATTATTTTTGGAGATGTCCTTCTCACCTAACATCCCATGCTGTTGAGATACACTAAGTAAGTTAATGTCGTGAGAGTCAAATTTGAGCGTGGTGAGAGGGTTACATTTTTGGGGGCTCGTCTGGGAATTTTGTTATTGTTGATGGATATTTTCAGAAATGACTCTGGTGTAAAAAACATTTTGCTCACTGTTGACATCTATATTAACATTCTACACTGACTCACCATTTAAACATTTTTAATTGAAATTTTGGATTTCTTTCTAACATTGCTGTACAGGCATAGACTTACAACATGAATGCTGAAGAGATTGTTACCTGGTGTAGAGAGAAACAACTAGCTATTAATCGTGCATTTGTCCTTAGAAATGTGACAGAGGATGTGTCTGATGAGCTTCTGCTGGAAATGCTGACTTATGTTAAGGCATATTGGTAAAATTAGACTACATGGTCGTTGTTCTTATTCAGCTGATAAAAAGCAGTATGTTTTGGTAGAGATATCGAACAACCTTAACAAAATAGCTGTGCCTAGTGTTGTTGGGATACCTGGAGAGTTGGGTCCCTGGCCTGTACATGTAGTTTCACAAATCACATCTCCTGTTGAGAGAGAGGGTGAAGATTTTCAGGCGACGCTATTATCCTTTCTAAGACATGAAGGGAAGACTGTAGCTGATGTTAAAGGCCTGGTAAGTCCCTCTAGCGCTGACCTCAACACTGAACTGGTTACTGCCATCAGTTCACTGGTAGTGAAATGCAACAATGTACCATCTGAGACACAGAGTTACTGTAAGCTGCGTATGTTCTCAGGTGTGAAACCCACTCCTAGTGGAGAGGAAAAGTATGACGCATGGGCTGAGCAAACCAACCATTTTCTAGAGGAATGGCAGTGCACCGACAATGTGAAAAAACAGAGAATAATAGAAAGTCTTAAAGGGCCTGCTGCTGACATTGTGAGGTTCTTCAAGACAGGAAACCACCATGCTACAGCGATGGAATACATGAAGGCTCTAGAAACAGCATTCGGTACCACCGAAAGTGCACCTGATCTCATGGTAAGGTTCAGAAACACATTCCAAAGTGAAGGAGAGAAGCTTTCAGCTTACCTGTTGAGACTTGACAAATTGCGGCATGCTGTTTATAGAAAAGGAGCCATTGAGCTGTCAGAGATGAATCGCACACGCATTGGCCAAGTAGTGAGAGATACATCCTCACATGAAATGCTTGCGCTTCGTATTCGCATGACCTATAAACTGCTTGAACCACCAACCTTTACTGAACTACCTCAAGAAGTAAGGGAGGAGGAGGACATGATTCAAGACAGGAACACAACGAAGAGTGTTGTGAAGTCATCAGCTGTTGCTCCTGTTGCCACAGTTTGCGAAGAAGCTAATACCAAGATAGAAGTGCTGAGAAAAGAGAAAGGTTTTAAAAATGAAATGACGCATCTCATGTCTGCTAACGTCACAGCAGCTCAATCTGACACACAAAGGTCAGATGTGGCATTTAAAAGCAAAAAGAAGAGAGTAAATCCATCACAAGAACAGACACAAGCCGACAGCAAACCCGGAGTATTCTGTTATAGATGTGGAGAAGATGGCCATTTCAAGAGAAACTGTGAAGGTGAGGAGAACTTGAGGAAAGTCAACACACGCCTAATCAAACAAAAGTGGTCTATGGGAAACTACAGAGGGACCCAGTAAAGGAGCGGCCTGACATCCCGGTGAAGATACGTTCCACCAAGTGCCACAAGTATGAAGACATGAAAGACATGCTACCTACAGGTTTAGTTGGTCCAAGTTCTGTCTTTCCTGTACAGATTGAAGGTATCTATACTAAAGCTTTACTAGATAGTGGTTCTCAGATTACTCTACTTTACAGATCCTTTTATGACAAGTACTTGACGCATTTGCCATTGATTCCTATAGGAAACGTTGAGATATGGGGCCTTAGCTGTGATCAGTGTCCATATGATGGTTATTTGTTACTCAAGCTTGAGTTCTCAGGATCGGTTGTGGGTGTAGCAGAGATCATGGAAGCACTTGTGTTGGTATGTCCAGATCCGGCCATGAAAGGTAAAGTGTCTATTCTGGTCGGCACCAATACATCTGTAGTGAAGAGACTTATGACTGCTTGCAAAGAAAAGGAAGGTGAAGGTTTCCTTAGCACACTACAAGTTCATCCTTCTATCAAAGAAGCATATGAGAGGCTGATAGAAAGCTCAACTGATGATGACAAGAAGAGAGGAACGGTCTGGTTCGCACAGACAAAACCTGTCACCCTGCCACCTGGTGGGCAGGCGAGAGTTACTGGAATTCCAAAGTTTCCTGGGATACCTTCTACTCAAGCCATTCTGGTAGAGAGGCCTGAAGAACCCCGGTTCCCCGAAGAACTACTAGTGAGGCCTGAAATCCAGACGGTTGCAGTTGTGTCATCTAGAAGAATCACTCTTACTGTCAGGAATGTCTCGACAAAGGAGATCACCCTGAAACGAGGTACGCCTATTGCTCATTTGTTTCCTGTAGATGTGCTCCGGGTGTTCCATTGAAAAGTAAGCAGGATTCATCTGAGAGACTGACGTCTTCTTCATTCAACTTTGGAGATTCTTCAGTGCCTGAGGGATGGAAGAAGAGGTTATGTGAAAAGTAGATGGAACGGAACGAAGTGTTCTCAACACTTGAGTTTGATGTGGGTTGTTCAAAGACTACTCACCACACCATCAGAGTTACTGAAGAAAAAACATTTAGGGAGAGATCTCGCTGCTTGGCCCCAGCTGATGTTGAAGATGTGAGGAAGCATCTTAATAACTTGAAAAGTTCTGGGATCATATCTGAGTCGAGAAGCCCCTATACATCTCCTATTGTGGTGGTGAGGAAAAAAATGGCACCATACGCAGGTGTGTTGATTACAGGACCCTCAACAAGCGCACTGTTCCAGACCAGTACACAGTCCGACGTGTGGAGGATGCTCTGACATGTTTGAGTGGGAGCAAATGGTTCAGTGTGTTAGTATCCTCTTCTGAGATCGATCAAATTCCGATGGGCGACACAGATAAAGAGAAGACTGCATTTATCTGTCCAGTTGTATTTTGCCAATTTGAGAGGATGCCACAGGGTGTGTCCGGAGCACCTGCAACATTTGAACATGTCATGGAAAAGACAGTTGGAGACATGAACCTACTCAAAGTTCTTGTTTACCTTGATGACTTAATTGTGTTTGGAAGGACGCTGGAGGAACACGAGCAGAGGTTACTCAAGGTGCTAGACTGCTTGAAAAGTGAAGGCCTAAAATTGTCCCTTGACAAGTGTCAGTTTTGCCACACATCTGTCAACTATGTTGGACATATCATATCCCAGAATGGAGTGGCTACAGACCCCTCAAAGATTGAAGCTGTCACCACGTGTCCAAGGCCTGAAACTGTGACTGCTCTGCGTTCTTTCCTAGGATTCTGTGGATATTACAGAAGATTTGTCAAAGACTATTCTAAAGTGAGTTACCCCCTAAATCAGCTCTTATGCGGATATCTTCCCTCTGCCAAGAAAGGAAGAAAGTCCAAAGAAGAGGAGAAAGTCTACCTCAACCCCTCAGAACCATTTGGATCAAGGTGGGATGAGAAGTGTGAATTAGCATTCGAGACATTGAAGGAAAGCCTCACAAAAGCTCCTGTGTTGGCTTTTTCTGATCCTCAGTTGCCATACGTTCTTCATGTAGATGCTAGCCGCGAAGGGTTAGGTGGAGTACTTTACCAAGACCAAGGTGAGGGTCTGCATCTCGTGGCATTTGTGAGTCGAAGCCTGACCGCTTCTGAACACAACTACCCAGATCACAAGTTAGAGTTTCTTGCGTTGAAGTGGGCCGTGGTTGATAAACTACATGATTACCTGTATGGGGTCAAGTTCGAGGTTAGAACAGACAACAACCAATTGACATATATCCTCACGTCTGCAAAATTGGATGCCTCTGGTCATCGTTGGCTAGCTGCGTTATCTACCTATGACTTTAGTCTCAAGTACAGGCAGAACATAGATGCCGATGCTTCATCTCGCCGCTCTCATCAGCAATCTGCAGTGGAACAAGATTGGAGTGACTTTCCTGCATCTGGTGTCCAAGCCATGTGCCAGATGTCTAATGTTGTTAGAGTAACTCCTGGATCATCTAGTAGAGTGATTGGTCAGTTGGGAGCCTCTATGCATTCTGTGCCTCAAGCATACTGTAACCTGAGCATGCTGAAGTCTCACATGCCCAGATTGAGCACTTTGGAACTTTCTGCATCACAAGAAGACCCTTGTCTGGGAGAGATGTGGGTTGCTCTTAATAAACATGATATTACCAGGGTGACAAAGACCAAACATCCATTCATCTCTTTGCTCCTGAGAGAGTGGGAGAAGCTAAAGATGAAAGATGGAGTTATGTACAGGATCACACATCCGCCAAACGAAACTCGTCGTGCTCAGTTACTACTTCCAGAGAAGTTCAGAACTATGGTCCTCAAGTCGCTGCATGATGACTCAGGTCATTTAGGATTTGACAAGATGTATGGACTTGTCAGAGACCGGTTCTACTGGCCACACATGAAAATGGAAGTAGAGGAGTACTGTAAATCCTGTGCTCGTTGTGTACTGAGGAAAACACTTCCAAAGATTGTTGCTTCGCTTGGTCGTATGCAAAGTGATGGACCTATGGACCTTGTGTGTATGGATTTCCTGTCCATTGAGCCTGACTCACGTAACACAGAGAATGTCCTGGTTATTACGTTTCATTACATGAGATACGCTCAAGCTTTTCCTACGAAGGATCAGAAAGCATCCACTGTCGCCAAAGTATTGTGTGGGAGAGGTACTTCATCCATTATGGTCTACCCAAGAGGATGCATAGCGATCAAGGTAGAGGTTTTGAAAGTCGATTCATCCGTGAGCTACTGAATATGCTTGGGGTGGAGAAGTCAAGGACAACACCATATCATCCTCAGGGAGATCTACAACCCAAGAGATTCAACCAAACCTTGTTGAACATGCTTGGAACTCTTGATCCTACACAAAAGAACAAATGGAGTCAGTATATTGGGCATCTAGTGCACTCGTATAACTGTACTCAGAATGAAGCGACTGGCTACTCGCCCTATTTTGTTTGGACGTGAAAGGGAAATTAAAAGTTGCCTGGAAACTGTACTCCTTGGGAATGATGAGAAAGTTGACGAGGTTAAGAATCCAGAAGATAAGAAGGATTTCGACTCAGGAGATGAGGACATCGGAGTATGGTATGAAGTGCCTAATACAAACTAGGAGCCGAGAAGTGGAAGAGATGTCGGAACCATTTAGCTTGGACCTAGACATAGTCTGGAATCAAATGACAGGGGAACCTGAAAGAGCAGAACAAGTTGTAGAAGCAATAGAGTCCAGTCAAGAAGCTGAGGTCGCAACTGGAGTTGAAGCAGATGATAATGAGGCATCTAACTCAATTGAAGAGATTCAAGAAGAGGAACGAGAAGTTCAAGGAGAAGAGGAAACTTCGGAGGAAATAGAAGGACCAGGAATAAGAAGATCTCAGAGAGTAAAGAAAGCTCCTGTACTACTTACCTATGATAACCTGGAGTTCGCTTGTTAAGCTGTGGCCAATGGGAGTTGACCTGGTTAACGGGAGGCCTGGGGAAAAAAGAGAGGGAGAGAGACGTTGAAAACTACAGGATTTCAATGGGTTTCAATTCCAGAGACACTCTTGGGCCACGCTCTTTGGTCATGCACACCTGTGGTGGGTTTGGCATTGAAATGAGAATGCATGAGCAGAAAAGAATCACATACGTACTGTAAAATATGGTGTTGGAACTTTGATGTTATGGGAGTTTTTTGCTTCTCTGGTCCTGGGGCCCTTGTTAAGGTCCAAGGCATCATAAACTTTACTCAGTACCAGGATATTTTAGCCACAAACCTGGTTGCCAGGAACCTGAAAATTGGCCACGAGTGAATCTTCCAGGAAGACAGTAACCCCAAGCACACATCAAAATCCACAAAGAAATGGTTAATTGGCCACAAAATCAAAATTTTGCAATAGCCATCTCAGTCTACGGACTTGAAATCCATTGAAAACCTGTGGTTTGAATGGAAGAGGGCAGTCCATAAGCGCAGATGAAGGATATCAAGGATCTGGAAGGATTCTGGGTACATTTTATTTGGATAGTCCACGTATAGATGCTCTAAAAAACGAACTATCTACTAACCCTAATCCTATGCCTAACCCTAACCTTATCCTAACCCTAAACTTAACCCTTACCCTAACTCTAAACTTAACCCTTACCCTAGCCCTAACCATAACCCTAACCCTATCCTTAACCCTTATCCTAACCCTATCTCTAACCTTAACTTTAACCCTTACCCATGTTCTAAACCTAACCCTAACCTTAGCACGCAGTTGCATATCAAAAGATAGTTTGTTGATAGCATGACCAACTACAGGTGGACTATCCGGACTATCCAAATGAAGTGTGACAGGATTCTGTATGGAAGAATGGTCTATGATCCCTCCTAATATGTTTTCCAACTCCTAAAACATTTTACAAAAAGGCTCAGTGCCGTAATCGTTGCAAGGTGAGGCATTGAAAGGTATTGAAAACAGGGGTGTCAATGATATTTACCTCTACCTTTGTGAGTAATATTTGTATTCCTTGTTAAACAAGCATTAGTTTAAAATAATATAATTTCCCAATTTATTTGAGTATACAATGTAGCTCAGTATTTGAATTATTTATTTTATACAGTCATTATTGCTCATCTTTATCAAGGATGTCAATAATTTCGGACCTGACTGTATCTCATCATGTATCTCATCCTGCATCCAGGCCCATTTGCCTGTCAGGTAGATGCAAACGACTTCATCCCTATCGACTAACCCTCTTATCTGAAGTGCTACCTCCACGGCCTGTGGTCTCTCTCTCTCTCTCTCTCTCTCTCTCTCTCTCTCTCTCTCTCTCTCTCTCTCTCTCTCTCTCTCTCTCAGCTGGAGGAGCTGCAGTGGCCAGAGGGAGAGCAGGCGGTCCCTATTTCCATGTGCAGTCTGCCCTGTAAGACAGGTGAGAGGAAGAAGAGGGTGAAGGGCATGCCATGCTGCTGGCACTGTGAGCTGTGTGATGGTTACCAGTACCAGTATGATGAGACCTCATGCCGCCTTTGCTCTTACGACATGAGGCCCAACCCCAACCGGACGGAGTGCCAACCTATCCCCATTGTCAAGCTGGAGTGGCACTCCCCCTGGGCCGTCATTCCCGTGTTCCTCGCTATGCTGGGTATCATCGCCACTATCTTTGTCATGGCAACGTTCATACACTACAACGACACACCCATCGTACGTGCGTCAGGCCGTGAGCTGAGTTACGTGCTGCTGACGGGCATCTTCCTGTGTTACATTATCACCTTCCTGATGATTGCCAAGCCTGACGTGGGCGTGTGCTCCTTCCGGAGGATCTTCCTGGGCCTGGGGATGTGCATCAGCTACGCTGCGCTGCTCACCAAGACCAACCGGATCTACCGAATCTTTGAACAGGGGAAGCAGACAGTGACAGCCCCGCGCTTCATCAGCCCCACCTCCCAGATCGCCATCACCTCCTCCCTCATCTGTCTGCAGCTGCTGGGCGTGCTCGTCTGGTTCGCCGTGGACCCGCCCAACACCATCATCGACTACGACGAGCAGAAGACCATGAACCCCAACCTGGCACGTGGGGTGCTGAAGTGTGACATCACGGACCTGCAGATGATCTGTTCGCTGGGCTACAGCATCCTGCTGATGGTCACATGTACCATCTACGCTATCAAGACCCGTGACGTGCCAGAAGACTTCAACGAGGCCAAGCCCATCGGCTTCACCATGTACACCACCTGTATAGTCTGGCTGGCCTTCATCCCCATCTTCTTTGGCACAGCCCAGTCTGCAGAGAAGGTGAGTCATCCCTCTCTCTCCCTCTCTCTCTCTCTCGCTCTATTCCCCCTCTCCCTCTCTCTCTCTCCCTCTCTCTCTCTCTCTCTCTCTCTCTTTTTATACCTCTCTCTCTCTCTCTCTTTTTATCCCTCCCTCTCTCTCCCTCCCCATGCACTGCTTCTGCTCCTTCCAGCCTGTGTTTTATCTCATGCAAACTTACACACTGACATAGGCACACACTGACATAGGCACACACTGACATAGGCACACACTGACATAGGCACACACTGACATGGACCCACACTGACATGGACACACACTGACATAGACACACACTGACAAAGACACACACATAGAGACGCAAAAACAGATACACACAGAGGCTTACACACACTCACACACACACACACACAACCAAACACACAGGGTCTGTATGCTAAAGACTCATTTTCTTTTGATTTCAAATTCATATGGCTCAGATGTGCATAATAAAACACACAAGGACTGCAGGAGACATAAATAGGCATTAGAAAGGGGGGTGCTGTGAGATGTAGCAGCTCCTTATGTCATTATCTTAGCTTTCACGCCTGGAGCTCAACACTAGCTATTATGCCTCATCCTGTGGAGGAAGACTAGGAGGAGGAGAAGAAGGAGGAGAAGGATGAGGTGGAGAAGGAGGAGGTGGAGGAGGAAGTCTAGGAGGTGGAGGAGAAGGAGGATGAAGAGGAACAGTAGGAGGTGGAGGATGAGGAGAAGATAAGGAGGAGGAGTTGGAGGAGGAAGATAAGGAGGAGGAAGTGGAGGAGTAAGAGAAGGAGGAGATGGAGGAGGAGGAAGCGGTGGAGGAAGACTAGGAGGCAGTAGCGGTGCGTGGGTAAATCACTGTGGAAGCCAAGCCAAGCCATATTACAACCTATGTTGTGATAATTGCGTTGTTTGCTCTATAACCCACTTGTGCATACGCAACCAAGATATACAATAAGGCTGTGACAACAAAAAGACAACAGTGACACAGTGGCGGAATATATTTAACTACACATACGTTTGTTTCATCACAAAACCGCAGAGCAGCATCTGTCCAGTAAAGTCCACAAAGCAAATATTGCATGTAACCAACCACATGACCTGCAGCATAGTCAAGCAAGTTAATGTTTTCTACAGTTTACTAAACAACTACTAATTTATAACCACAGAGTTACCGCAAGTTAGAACAAAGACAACAGGCGCACTACCTCCGTTATTCTAGCACCATTTCAACTTAAACATTTAAACATCATCAAATCAAAAAGGCTATACATGCTTATTTTATTACACTAAAAACAAACTTAAAAATAGCAAAACTACTTAGTCCAATCAATGTTGCTAAATACTGTATCATGTGGCTGTCCATGGTACTGATTTCTGTCTGTGTGTGTGCGTGTGCGCGTATGCAAGTAAAAAAAAAACGAATTGCCTCACCCTACTTGTAGACTAGTTGACCACCAATGCCATGGTCCTCTCTTTCATGTTGGCCAAACGGTTTATGCTGTGTCATACAGTACACTTTTTGTTTTTGTTGTCATGGGCTACCGAGCTAAAATGCTTGCTAGCCTAACTTCCTCGCATGGGCAACAATGAACCAGCTAAGTTAGCTAGCTAGTTAACTTGAGCCTACTATGCTACATCTAGGCTACAATTGAACTTCAATTGTCTCAGGACAGTGGCACAACATATTAATTTATGGTTAGATCAGAATTGCAGTCATAATCATTGGCCTGTTCAGAGAATTAAGCCCCATCTCCATCCATGGCTTAGGAAAGGGAAGATTTAGCAAGCTAGCTACTGCAGGACATCAGCACAAGCAGACCAGAAACAGACAAGTTTATCTGAAAATTAAGTTTTGCTTAAGGTGTAATTTGAATGGTGTAAAGCCAAATCCAAACTGACCTCCCTTGGGGTGCATTTTGCTGCACCAGGACAAACCACTGCTGAGATCAGCTCAATGCTGATTGGCTAATTATTTTATGTTTTTTTATCAAGTGAGGCTAAATGCTTGCCAGCATCAATCAATCAAATGCTACAGTGGCTTACATTTTGTACTCTTTTGATCCAGAGAGCATCAGATACATGGCTACACATAATGAGACAGAGGGGTGCTGTTTGCCCTCGCTCAAACTATTTATCCGGTGAGATTCAGACCCTTGCGATGTGATGGAAAATTATAAAAACAGAGAGACGAAAGACAAATTATTATTCTTAATATAAAAATACATATTCACTACCGGTCAAAAGGTTTAGAACACCTACTCATTCAAGGGTTTTTCTTTATCTATACTATTTTCTACATTGTAGTAGTAACCAAAAAAGTATTAAACAAATCTAAATATATTTTATATTTGAGATTCTTCAAATAGCCAGCTTTGCCTTGATGACAGCTTTGCACACTCTTGGCATTCTCTCAACTAAATTCACCTGGAATGCTTTTCCAACGGTCTTGAAGGCGTTCCCACATATTCTGAGCACTTGTTGGCTGCTTTTCCTTCACTCTGCGGTCCGACTCATCCCAAACCATCTCAATTTGGTTGAGTTCTGGGGATTGTGGAGGCCAGGTCTTCTGATGCAGCTCTCCATCACTCTCCTTCTTGGTCAAATTGCCCTTACACAGCCTGGAGGTGTGTTGGGTCATTGTCCTGTTGAACAACAAAAGATAGTCCCACTAAGCCCAAACCAGATGGGATGGCGTATGACTGCAGAATGCTGTGGTAGCCATGCTGGTTAAGTGTGTCTTGAATTGTAAATAAATCACAGACAGTGTCACCAGCAAAGCACCCCCACACCATCACACCTTCTCCTCCATGCTTTATGGTGGGAAATACACATGCGATCATCTGTTCACCTACATCGCGTCTCACAAAGACACAGCGGTTGGAAACAAAAATCTCCAATTTGGACAAATTTCCACTGGTCTAATGTCCATTGCTTGTATTTCTTGGCCCAAGCAAGTCTCTTCATCTTATTGGTGTCCTTTAATAGTGGTTTCTTTGCAGCAATTCGACTATGAAGGCCTAATTCACACAGTCTCCTCTGAACAGTTGATGTTGAGATGTGTCTGTTACTTGAAGCATTTATTTGGGCTGCAATTTCTGAGGCTTGTAACTCTAATGAACTTATCCTCCGCAGCAGAGGTAACTCTGGGTCTTCCTTTCCTGTGGTGGTCCTCATGAGAGCCTGTTTCATCATAGCGCTTGATGTTTTTTGTGACTGCACTTGAAGAAACTTTAAAAGTTCTTGAAATGTCCTATATTGACTGACCTTTGTTTCGCTTTGCTTATTTGAGCTGTTCTTGCCATAATATGGCCAAATAGGGCTATCTTTTGTAAACCCTGCCTACCTTGTCACAACACAACTGATTGGCTCAAACGCATTAAGAAGGAAAGAAATTCCACAAATGAACATTTAACAAGGCACACCTGTTAATTGAAATGCATTCCAGGTGACTACCTCATGAAGCTGGTTGAGATAATGCCAAGAGTGTGCAAAGCTGTCATCAAGGCAAATATTGGCTACTTTGAATAATCTCAAATATAAAATATATTTACATTTTTTAAACACTTTTTTGGTTACTACATGATTCCTTATGTGTTATTTCATAATTTTGATGTCTTCACTATTATTCTACAATGTAGAAAATATTCAAAACAAAGAAAAATCCTTGAATGAGTAGGTGTTCTAAAACTTTTGATCGGTAGTGTATATTGATCAAATATTTGGGGAAGCCTGGCTTCTCTTGGCATCCATGAATACTCACCACAGCTAGGAGGAGGTAGAGGAGGAGAAGGAAGACTAGGAGGAGGAGGAAGAGGAGGAAGAGGAAGACTAGGAGGAGATGGAAGAGAAGAAAAAGGAGGTTGAAGACTAGGAGGAGGAGGAGGAGGAGGAGGAGGAGGAGGTGAAAGAGGAAGAGAAGGAGGAGGAGGTGGAAAAGGGGGATAGATAATCTGAGTCAAGACATTCCATTCCTCGACAAGGTGCACTCTAGAAATGCACTTGACATCAGCAGCTACTGGAGTTGATTGAGAATGTGACCTCCTGACCCCCTGTGCTAGTCATTGCTTATCTGAATAGTATTGGACAGAATACAGATTCATTTATCAGCTCTATTCTTGAGTTGTGTGTGGTGCTTGGCAGGCCTTGTGTACATGTAGCTGAGTAGAAGTTTTCCACTGACAGACTATCAAGGTTGACAGGAAAGTTTTATGCCTAACCTTTTGAGTGCCGCCCCGTTCAATATCCTTCCTGCTAGGCTACAGAAAATGATAGATCACAAACTGATTTTCCTCATCTCAATTTGCCACTAATTTCATAGATGAATTACACTCTCAGTTAGCCATTAGGAGTTCATTGTGTAGAGCAAGCCCTTAATGTGTCCATCCTCCTTATGCAGTTAACTCATACAGAACACTGGCTATCATCTTACATGCACGTAAGCCACAAAAAAACCTAAGCAGTAGCCTCTTGATGCAAGGCTCTTTATAGGCCCACTCCTGTGGCCTTTAGCAGATAAGGAGGAGTGGTGTTCACAGGGAGCCCTCCATTAACTCCTAAGTGTGTGTGTGTGTGTGCGTTTGCGTGTGTGTGTGTGTGTGTGTGTGTGTGTGTGTTGTACGCTTTGCTCCCAGGGACTGATTGCTGTATTTGACCAGACTCCTTATCTCCAAAATACCTTGCACTTGTTGCTTGTCACTGAAAAGCCCCAGAGACGTTTGGTTTTGATTTATCTGCGCCATTCAGGGACTCTCATTATCTAAAGATGTGTGGTGATACGATGCCAGGAAATTCCTAATGCTAAGCATGAGATCCTGTTCATCTCTGTTCATCTCTGTTCATTTCGCTTTGATTGCATCGGCCAAAGCTCTGTTGCCGTATTGACTGGATTCTCTGCAGCTCTCCACACCTGTGCCTCCCCACACCCAAACCCATGCTGTGTGAAGCGATGCACACACAGCAACAAAATATCAAGCAGCGCTTTTTCCCCCCTCCACACCTGCACTTGCACAGTCAGCCACTCAGCAGACAGTACACAGCGAATGACCATGAGAATAACCAGCTTGGGTTAAGGCCAGATTGACTGATTCTACTTCTGACTGGCAGTCCTTCAGACAATTGAGAAATAGATGTCTTACTCTGGTTAGAAAAGCAAAGTCAACATACTTCTTGAATTGTGTATCTGAGAGTGGTGGAAATCCAGCAGTAGCTGATTTGCTTATCCATTTCTACTGCAGATTTCTGCCACCTTCCTAGGCCGTCATTGAAAATAAGAATTTGTTCTTAACTGACTTGCCTAGTTAAATAAAGGTGAAATAAAAAATTAAAATATATAATTTAAGACAAGCATAGCTGCTGAAATGTTGATATGTCCAGGTCTAAAACCAGACTGGTACACATTAAGAATATAATTTTTAGTTTAAAAAATGTATTCGCTGAGAGTTTGCCAGTGATTCTAATATTTTTGCAAGGCAAGATAGTTTAGAAATGGGTCAGTAGTTATCTAGGTCAGAAGGATCTCCACCTTTGTAAAGGGGAAGGACATGCACCGCCTTCCAGATCTTAGGGGTAGCACCAGAAGCAATTGTTATATTTTTATTTGACCTTTATTTAACCAGGTAGGCCAGTTGAGAACAAGTTCTCATTTACAACTGCGACCTGGCCAAGATAAAGCAAAGCAGTGCCACAAAACAACAACACAGAGTTACACATAAACATACGTACAGTCAATAACACAATAGAAAAATGTATGTACAGTGTGTGCAAATGTAGAAGAGTAGGGAGGTAAGGTAATAAAAAAAATCTAAATCAAATCAAATGTATTTGTCACATACACATGGTTAGCAGGTGTTAATGCAAGTGTAGCAAAATGCTTGTGCTTCTAGTTCCGATCATGCAGTAATATCTAACAAGTAATATAACCTAACAATTTCACAACAACTACCTTATACACACAAGTGTAAAGGAATGAATATGAATATGTACATAAAAATATATAAATGAGTGATGGCCGAACGGCATAGGCAAGATGCAGTAGATGGTATAGAGTACAGTATATACATATGATATGAGTAATGTAGGGTATGAAAACATAAAGCGGAATTGTTTAAAGTGGCTAGTGATACATTACATCAAGATGGCAAGATGCAGTAGATGGTATCGAGTACAATATATACATATGAGATGAGCAATGTAGGGTATGAGAACAATATATAAAGTGGCATTGTTTAAAGTGGCTAGTGATACATTTAATTACATCAGATGGCAAGATGCAGTAGATGGTATAGCGTTCAGTATATACATATGAGATGAATAATGTAGGTTATGTAAACATTATCTAATATAAATAATATAAAGTGGCAAGTGATACATTTGATTACATCAATTTTCCCATTATTAAAGTGGCTTGAGTTAAGTCAGTATGTTGGCAGCAGCCACTCAATGTTAGTGATGGCTGTTTAACAGTCTGATGGCCTTGAGATAGAAGCTGTTTTTCAGTCTCTCGATCCCCGCTTTGATGCACCTGTACTGACCTCGCCTTCTGGATGATAGCGGGGTGAACAGGCAGTGGCTCGGGTGGTTGTTGTCCTTGATGATCTTTTTGGCCTTCCTGTGACATCGGGTGGTGTAGGTGTCCTGGAGGGCAGGTAGTTTGCACCCGGTGATGCGTTGTGCAGACCTCACAACCCTCTGGAGAGCCTTCCGGTTATGGGCGGAGCAGCTGCCGTACCAGGCGGTGATACAGCCCGACAGGATGCTCTTGATTGTGCATCTGTAAAAGTTTGTGAGTGTTTTTAGTGACAAGCCGAATTTCTTCAGCCTCCTGAGGTTGAAGAGGCACTGCTGCGTCTTCTTCACAACGCTTTCTGTGTGGGTGGACCATTTCAGTTTGTCCGTGATGTGTACGCCGAGGAACTTAACTCTCCACCCTCTCCACCAATGTCCTGTCAATGTAGATAGGGGGCTGCTCCCTCTGCTGTTTCCTGAAGTCCACGATCATCTCCTTTGTTTTGTTGACATTGAGTGTGAGGTTATTTTCCTGACACCACACTCCGAGGGCCCTCACTTCCTCCCTGTAGGCCGTCTCGTCGTTGTTGGTAATCAAGCCTACCACTGTAGTGTCGTCTGTAAACTTGATGATTGAGTTGGAGGCGTGCATGGCCACGCAGTCAAGGGTGAACAGGGAGTACAGGAGAGGGCTGAGAACGCACCCTTGTGGGGACCCAGGAGGATCAGCGGGGTGGAGATGTTGTTACCTACCCTCACCACCTGGGGGCGACCCGTCAGGAAGTCCAGGACCCAGGGAGGACCCAATAGGCCACGGAGGCGAAATAATTACAATTTAGCATTAACACTGGAATAACAGATGTGCAGATGATGATGTGCAAGTAGAGAATAGAGATACTGGGGTGCAAAAGAGCAAGAGGATACGTAACAATATGGGGATATTAAATTGCTTAGATCATAGGAATCACTGTGCTGGCATATTTATAGATCTATCCAAGGCCTTTGATACTGTTGGCCACCCCCCACTCATTCAAAGGTTGTCTGAAATGTGCCTCGACTAGGTGTCTTGTAAATGGTTTGGGAACTATCTGTCAGACAGGACACTATTTGTGCTTTCTGATGGTGTCAAGTCAAGTTTGGACATTCAAGGTTTTTTCTTTATTTTTAATATTTACTATATTGTAGAATAACAGTGAATACATCAAAACTATGAAATAACACATATGGAATCATGTTGTAACCAAAAAAGTGTTAAATAAATAAACATATATTTGAGATTTGAGATTATTCAAATAGGCACCATTTGCATTGATGACAACATTGCACACTCTTGGCATTCTCTTAACCAGCTTCATGAGATAGTCACCTGGAATGCATTTCAATTAACAGTTGTGCATTGTTAAAAGTTAATTTGGGGAATATGTTTCCTGCTTAATGCGTTTGAGCCAATCAGTTATGTTGTGATAAGGTAGGGGTGGTATACAGAAGATAGCCCTAGTTGGTAAAAGACTAAGTCCATATTATGGCAAGAACAGCTCAAATAAGCAAAGAGAAATGACAGTCCATCTTTACTTTAAGACATGAAGGTCAGTCAATGCGGAACATTTCAAGAACTTTTAACGTTTCTTCAAGTGCAGTCGCAAAAACCATAAAGTGCTATGATGAAACTGGCTCTCATGAGGACCGCCACAGAAAAGGAAGACCCAGAGTTACCTCTGCTAAAGAAGATAAGTTCATTAGAGTTAACTGCACCTCAGATAGCAGCCCAAATATATGCTTCACAGAGTTCAAGTAACAGACACATCTCAACATCAACTTTTCAGAGGAGACTGCGTGAATCAGGCCTTCATGGTTGAATTGCTGCAAAGAAACCACTACTAAAGGACACCAATAAGAAGAAGAGACTTGCTTGGGCCAAGAAACACAAGCAATGGACACCAATAATAAGAAGAGACTTGCTTGGGTCAAGAAACACGAGCAATGGACATTAGACCGGTGGAAATCTGTCCTTTGGTCTGATGAGTCACAAATTTGAGATTTTTGCATCCAACGGGCATGTCTTTGTGAGACGCAAAGTAGGTGAACGGATGATCTCCGCATGTATGGTTCCCACCATGAACCATGGAGGAGGAGGTGTGATGGTGTGGGGGTGCTTTGCTGGTGACACTGTCTGTGATTTATGTAGAATTCAAGGCACACTTAACCAGCATGGTTATTACAGCATTCTGCAGCGATACGCCATCCCATCTGGTTTGCACTTAGTGGGAATATCATTTATTTTTCAACAAGACAATGACCCAACACACCTCCAGGCTGTGTAAAGGCTATTTGACCAAGAAGGAGAGTGATGGAGTGTGGCATCAGATGACCTGGCCTCCACAATCCCCTGAACTCAACCCAATTGAGATGTTATGTCACGCCTGCTCCCACTCTCCCTCCCTGATGCTCGAGGGCGCCAGGTTGCCCTGCATTACGCACTCCTGCCACCATCATTACGCACACCTACTTCCCTCGTCACGTGCATCAGCGATTTATTGCACTCACCTAGACTCAATCACTGTGTTATTACCTCCCCTATATCTGTCTGTTCCCCAGCTCTGCTCCCCGCTTCTACATTGATTGTCGTATGTCTCTGTTTTACCCGGTTCTGACGCTGTTCCTGTCCTGTTCCATGTCTGTGTAAATTAAATGTTCACTCTCCATACCTGCTTCTCATCTCCAGCATCGGTTCTTACAGGTTTGGGATGAGTTGGACCGCAGAGTGAAGGAAAAGCAGCCAAGCGCTCAGCATATTAGGGAACTCCTTCAAGACTGTTGGAAAAGTATTCCTCGTGAAGCTGGTTGAGAGAATGCCAGTGTGCAAAGCTGTCATCAATGCAAAGGGTGGCTACTTTGAATAATCTAAAATATATTTTGATTTGATTAACACTTTTTTTGGTTACTACATGATTCCACATGTATTATTTCATAGTTTTGATGCCTTCACTATTATTCTACAATGTAGAAAATATAAAAAATATAGAAAAACCTTTGAGTAGAATGAGTAGGTGTGACCAAAGTTTTGACTGGTACTGTATATAAATAATATTGGTCTATCTGCAAAACCTGCAACATTCATCTGTATGCAGATGACACTGTTATGTATGCTATTGCCCCTAAGGCTGACCAGGCTATGTTGGCGCTGTAATCAGATTATGTCGCCTTGCAGAAACTCTTTGTTGATTTCAAATGGGGGCAGTATTGAGAATTTAAAAAAAAATATGTGCCCATTTTTAACTGCCTCCTACACCAACTCAGAAGCTAGGATATGCATATTATTAACAGATTTGGATAGAAAACTCTCTGAATTTTCTAAAACTGTTTGAATGGTGTCTGTAAGTATAACAAAACTCATATGGCAGGCAAAAACCTGAGAAAAATACAACCAGGAATTGAGAATTTTGTGGCTGTACTATTTTCGACCATTGCTAATAGATCACACAGTGACAAAGGATTCATTTCGCACTTCCTACGGCTTCCACTAGATGTCAACGATCTTTCTAAAGTTGTTTGAAGCGTCTATGATGAACAGACACCGGATGACAAGGAAGAGAAGTTGACGTCCCTGGGATGTCGTCACTTCATTATTGCGCGCACCTGCATGTTTATGTGAGTTCATGTGAGGTGAGACATTTTTCAAAAACGTTTTTCAAGACACAGGAGAGGTCGGGTTGAAATATTACTGATGTTTCACGTTAAAAATGGCCCTAAAGATTGATGCTAAACAACGTTTGACATGTTTGAACAAATGTAAATATATATTTTTTTTACTTTTCGTCGTGACTTCCCCCCCCCCGCCCTACTTTTGAGTAGCCTACCGAAGCGCTAACAACATGGAAGAGAGTTGTTTGGACATAAATTATTAACTTTGTCGAAAGAAACCACATTTGTTGTGGACCTGGGATGCCTGGAAGTGCCTTCTGATGAAGATAATCAAAGGTAAGGGATTATTGACAATAGTATTATTGATATTAGATGGTTACAAGATGGTGCTAACCTGTATATCCTAGCCTATTGTTATTAGCACAGCACCCCGTTTATTGCAAAGTGTGATTTCCCAGTAAAGTTATTTTTAAATCTGGCAATGTGGTAGAATTTACGAGATGTTAATCTATAACTCTTTGAATGACAATATTATAATTTACCAATGTTTTCAAATAGTAATTTTGTAAATTGTAACGCTGTTCACCGGAAGCATTTGAGGGGAAAAAAATTCTGAATTTCACCGCTACTGTAAAATGCTATTTTTGGATATAAATATGAACTTGATGGAACAAAAAATGCATGTATTGTATAACATAATGTTCTAGGAGTGTCATCTGATGAAGATTGTCAAAGGTTAGTGCATAATTTTAGCTGGTTATCTGCTTTTGGTGACGCCTGTCTTTGAATTGACAAAACATTACACACAGCTATTTTCAATGTACTCTCCTAACATAACCTAACTTTATGCTTTCGCCGTAAAGCCTCTTTGAAATCGGACAATGTGGTTGGATTTAGGAGATGTTTATCTTTCAAATGGTGAAAAATAGTTGATTGTTTGAAAAATTGAAATTATTCGATTCTTGCAGTTTTGAATTTCCCGCCATGGTCTCTTGAAAATAAATCCCAATACCGGGATCAGGTCCTCAACAGGTTTTAATGCAGAAAAAAATGAAATGGATGCTGTTTTCTGATTCTCATAGAAGTATTTCAGATGTCTTACACCAGTGGTCACCAACCGGTCAATCTTCAAGACATTCTTTGTCAATCACCAAACATCTCTGTAGAAAAGCCAACAATAAAGGCTTGCACTTTTGTAACTACGTTTTTTGTTGCGCTGTTGGCGTTCGTTGCAATTGATTCAGAAGCCCACTGGGTAGGTAAAGTGTTCCCATGTTGAACCATTTCATTTGTGTGAAAAGACAAACTACCCAGCCAGAGAGAGACTGTCAAAAAAATACAGCAAAGAGCTGCTGTTTTTATGAGTGGGTTTATGTCTAAGTTTGAATTCAGCACTGTCAACACTATTACAAAAACATAAAATGTTCCTCTCCCTACTTCAACTCGCTCTGCAGCTGCAATGAATGAGTAGCCAAGTGTATCGATAGCCCTGCTTTTTTATTTGTATTAGCAGCTCGTAGTGTCTATTTTAGTATCGAAGAATATTTCACTTTCTCTGGTCATAGGAAGAACATTCATTTGTGCATGAGGCAGAGGCGGTGCGACTCGAGTTTCGCCATCAGGTGGAAGACAGTTTCCCTTCTCTTTGATCAGTCTTAGCAGAGGAAAGGAAGGAGAGAGCAGGGACCATGACAGGCGGACCCTCTGCTGCTCTGTCCCTCCCTCCCCTGAGACTAATGCCGTGTTCAAAAGAAGTGGGAACTTGGAAATATCTAACTTTCGACTTCAGTGCGTTCAAGACAACTGGGAACTCTGAAAAAAACGAGATCCGACTAGGGAAAAGTAGTTTTGATCAGTCATCCAACACGGAATTCCAAGTTGGAAATTCTAGCACCTTTCTATAACTCTGACTTTCCAACATGAAGATCACTTATGTCATGATTTTACCTCGTTTTTTTCCCCCGTGTCCCCAGTTGTCTTGAAAGCACTATGACCATCAGATGCAGGTAACATCAGTCCAGTAAAATAAAAAAAGCTAATTATTTACAAATTATTTAAATTTATGCTCAGCTGTGCCTCGCAAGTGCTACACCAACTGATATATTTTGTTATCAAAATGTTGTTATCAGAGTTTTCAAATATAATATGATCTCAGAAGAAGAATATTGTCAGGCCAAGCATAGCTATGTTGTTATAATGTATTAGGCCTACTAAAATCTGAGCGGTAGATCTTGGCTTGCTTTTTTACCGCGAAAGTGATCTTGACTCAGAAAATGCTGGTGACCACTGGGTTACACATTTATGCATTGGATGGTTCTTTCATTGAGCAGGTTCCCGCCTATAAATATCTGGGCTTTTGGATTGACAATAATCTGACGTTTAAAAAACATACGGATGAGCTAGTTAATTAGCTGAGGTTTAAAGTAGGCTTATTTTTTATAACTAAATTTCCTGACAGTTCTTGACTAAGAGTAGTCACTGCTGCATTCCGATAAATGGAGTCACCATAAACCTTTGGATGCCGTCTACCATGGAGGCGTTCGTTTTATCACAGGTGACAGTTTTAATATGCATCACTGCATCCTGTATCAGAATGTTGGCAGGTCCTCATTAAAATCCTGTAGATTACTCCATTATTCCCTTTCTACATTTACATTTTTTTACATTTTAGTCATTTAGCAGACGCTCTTATCCAGAGCGACTTACAGTAGTGAATGCATACATATCATTTTAATTTCATAATTATTTTTATTTTTTTGGACTGTTTACTAAGTTCTACTACACAAGTGTCCGACCTACCTCACTTTAAAAATATGAGACACCAAACCCGTTCACAGGGATGGTTAACTCTCGGGTTTCCACTAGTATGTACCGATCTAAATAAATCCCCCCATTTTTGGAATAGCCTACAAAACTCCCTACATCTTGACTTTCTGGTGCCTCTAGGGCAGTTTGGGACTTTAATGTTGAGTGAATTTCATAACAATTTCAACTGTTTGGAATGAATGTAAACAATTTTATTTGTGGGGTTTGAAGCTGTAGTGTTGATTCTGTAATTTGTAGTTTATCTTAATTTTTTGATCATTTTGAGTGTTATATTGTTGTCCTCAGTACACTATTGTAAATGAGACCCTGGTCTCAATGTCCCCTGAATAAATCAAAGTTAAATGCAAATAAATAACCAGCTTCCAAATGCAATTTGTTTAATGTTCCACTGCCATCCACTCAGTAGGAATGGGGAATGATCCAACCGAACGTAACTGTTGGAATGGAACTACATGTAAGGGATTGTGAGAAATTCTGTAATAAGCATGTGTGTTATTCAAGCAAACCTGCAAATAACATTGGTCAATTAATTGTTGCCATATTGTCTTTTTTTTAAAACAAAATGTCTAACATTCTGGAGTGATCAGGTATCAGTGTATAGGTGTATAGGAATCTTTGAGTAATCTCTAACTCTATATCATTCATTCAATTTTGACCGAGTGAAAACCACCTTTGTAAAGAACTCCTGACACCAAACAAACTTTCCCCTAAAACCATATAAACTTCCACAAGGGTTAACCTCACTCGGAAAAGGAAACTTGTGTTAAATCAAACTTCTTTACCTCAACACGTCTTAACAAGCACTTCAAGTCTTGTAAAATGGCACTTGTGCATATGTGAACTTCTTAAAGTCAGGGCTAGCTGCCAAGTTAGATTACGTGGTTAAGGCAAGAAGCGTTGAAGCATATCCTCCAACTTTAAGGGGGCAGAAAAACAACATAATCTGCAATACGGTTGTCTTTTAGCAAATAACTTCATTTGACAAGAATTAGACTTGGCATTTTTTTTGTCAAGGTGCTTTGCCTTCCTGAATTGATACTGTACTATGGATGCTTACTGTCTCTGCCTGAGTTTGCATATCTAGAACCTTGAACAGCATTCAATGCACACCAACATTTTACAATCAACAGAAGGAGAACTGTGGGAAGCAGGGGCATTACATTAAGCTCTAGCCTTATTATAGTGGTTAGAGATTGAGAATATGTTCTTAAAGGAGGGATATCTTTTTAACAAGATAGTACCAGGCCAGGGGGAGACCTAAAAGGATGCATTAAGCTGAGCACATGACCATAACAACTATATTGTAAGTAGCCTAAAGTGCATGGGTGGCAAGTTAGTGGTTAGAGTGTTAGTCCAGTAACCGAAACGGTTGCTGGTTCGAACATCCTAGCTGAGAAGATGAAAAATCTGTTGATGTACTCTTGAGCAAGGCACTTAACCCTAATTTGTTCCAGGGGTGCCATATTACTATTGCTGACCCTGTAAAACAACATATTTCACTGCACCTATCCGGTGTGTGACATTCTTATTTTGTTGTTGTTGCAAGTCAGTATATCCAAGTGCTACAGCACTTCACAATCATATAAATAGACATACCCGTTGAGTATACTACAGTTTTTGGCGCGTTAAACAAACAGCTATATTCCAATCACATAATCACAGGTTTTATGGCAGTCTAGATCTTCTGACTGAATTTTTAAAAAAATTTACACTTACAGCCGAACAAGGGTGATGTTCGATCACCTCCTGTAATATCCCAAAACGTCATCTCTGTACCATTGTCATTAGCCCATGCATTTACAGCATGCGAAAGACAGCCAGTCAGACAGTCTATGATAGGCCCATTCATGAGCAGAGAGGAAGGGTCCCCAGAGCAGTAGCATACACTTCCTCCTGATCTGACTGAAAAAGTAGGCTACCCCAAAACAACAAGAGACTTGCAGGTAGATGAGAGGACAATGCAAATCCCCCAGCTCCATTATTGAAGGTGTTTTCCAACAGGGCAGGAGAGCATCCTAATTGTAACTCTACTGAATGGTGTCTTTATCTCTGTGTGCATTTATGATCCCCAATTTATACCAGACTAAATTGCCTGTGCTGTACATCCCGTGGGTATAATTATCTAAAAACCTTCCCCAGATTTTTGTCTGCGCAGAAAGAAGGCTGACGGTTTGCTTCCCTGTTATCTTTATGTTGGCGTTTGACGATGCTTGTCATTGAGATGTTAAAATTCAGACTCAGTTGTCTGATTCCTGATGATTATCTTAATAAATCATTACTGCAGCTATAAATAGAGAGTTGCCAAGCAGTTGGGAAATTGACTTCATGTATTTATTTATGTTAAAGCAATAGGAATTCATTATACATGCTCTGTGACAAGCTTAGCATTCTTGTGGTGTGTGAGAGGGATGCGAATTTGGCTCAAGCTCCCACTGAAGCACTCTAAAGAACCCTGTCTGTGTAACAGGAGCTTGGGCAGCTAACTACCAATAACGGTGCGTGTTAGTGTATTTGTATGCGCATGTGCATATGTGTGTGTGTGTGTGTGTGTTTGTGTGCGTGTATGCCTCTTACACGTCTTGTGGGCTACTGTAGAGAAATCAGGTCTCTTACATAGTCAATGAATCTCTGATAGGGTCAGCAATGCAGTAGATAGTCTCATTACAAGCTTATTTTAGCAGTGTTTTAATAGCTCGCACCAAACTCTGTGTGGTGATGGTGTTGCTATGGATACCAGACATGGAAACATAGCTAGCGGTGGAGATCCTCTGGTGATGAGCAATTATAATGCATGGAACACTGCAGGATTTGATCAATGCCCCCTATACCCAATCAAATTGACAGCAACGCAATCGGGAAAATACGTGCAACAATTCCATTGTCTTCTGTTTCTAATGGTGTGGAACAGAAGGCGTTGATACTGTATGAGCACCATGATATTCATACGGTTACTAATGCATGGTGAGACATCTCTCGCTCTGATGTTGCTCCGCAGAGAAAGAGAGAGAGAGAAAGAAGGAAAGAAAGAGAGTGGAGAGAGAGAGATGATGTTGATAATGTTGGAATTTGAGTGAGTTGCCGAGATCAGACGAAAAAGCCATGACTGGCATGTAAATGTCTCTGTGTAGAATGTGTGCACGGCGTTACCATGGCTGGTGCCATTTGCTGAGGAAAACACTATGCAAATGGTGACATTTCCTCTCATACAGATTCAGTCAGTTTTACTGCCATACAGATATTTACTACTGTATCTCCCTCACTACAGGGTGTCAGAAAATAAGTGGCATTTCGATATTTTAAGTACCATAGCTCAGTTTTAAGTAGATTTTTCATGGACTGCTCTTCAAACACAGATATGCGCCCTCTTACGTGTTTCAGCCTAATCTAAGACTCTTGAAGGAAACAAGTGCCTCTTGCGGGTATGTGAACTACATAGCTGCTTGAACGATGATTGCCTTCTAAGAATACGGTTACGTAATTCAGAACAAACTCAAATTATAGCCTGATTAAAGGTTATGCAAGCTCAGTGTTTGAAAATTCAAGTATGAATGGTGTTATGGTGTCCGTCTTGTTGAGCTTAATCGTAATCTTCTTAAATGTACAGTTAAATACCTCAGTCAGGCCGAGGACAGTCCAATGACTAATCTAAAGGTGCTGAGAGTTCAGAGAGATAAAGTCATATTTGCTAATTCACTTTTTCTAGGTCAAGGTTCAGCAAGGAGTGAGATGAGACAAGTCATAACGCCATTTAACATCCACATGTGTGATGCTACAGCATCCATTTTGCGCCAGAAAGCTCAATATACATCAGCTATTGCAGTGGAGAGGCGATGAGTGAGTCATGCCATACTGAAGACACTGCTAGTTACTGCTGATACATGCAGTACACTGTGGAGAGTAGGCAAGTGTCTAATATACAGTGAGCTCCAAAAGTTTTTGGACAGTGACACATTTTATGTTGTTTTGGCTTTGTACTCCAGCACTTTGGATTTGAAATAATACAATGTCTTGATTAAGGATAGTCCTTAATGAATCATGAATAATGATAAGTGAGAAAGTTACAGACGCACAAATATCATACCTCCAAGACATTCTAACTAACCTCTCCCTATTACTTTACCAGGGTAGGTTAGCATGTCTTGGGGGTATGATATTTGGGTATTTGTAACTTTTATTCAGGACTATCCTTAATCATGATAGCATCCACATTAATGTAGAAGGGTTTAGAAACATATTCTATTCTTATTTACAATAAAGTACCAAAAATAAAAACTCCAAAATGAGACAATACTTTATTTACCGTTCATTTTTACTGGGCACAAAATAATCTGAAAAACTACCAAAACAAACAGCAAATGCATCCAAACAAGTCTGCAGAGTCACAAGCTTGATGTAATCATTGCGTGCTAGAAATATGGGACTAAACACTAAACTTTTGACTACTTTATTTATACGAATCTTTAGGGGTGTAAATCATTTTTACCCCTACCTTTTTGAGAAAACAAATATTTATTTACAGTGCTCTGGATTGTTAATTGAACTCGTTCTGTCATTTTAAATCAAATCAAATCAAATTGTATTAGTCACATACGTCGAATACAACAGGTGGAGACCTTACAGTGAAATGCTTACTCACGAGCCCCTAACCGACAGTGCAGTTTAAAAAAATACAGATAAGAATAAGAGATAAAAGTAACAGGTAATTAAAGAGGAGCAGTAAAAAATAACAATATATACAGGGTGGTGCCGGTACAGAGTCAATGTGCGGGGGCACCGGTTAGCTGAGGTAGTATGTACATGTAGGTAGAATTAATTAAAGTGACTATGCATAGATGACAACAGAGAGTGGCAGTGGTGTGGAGAGGGGAGGGGGGTGCAATGAGAATAGTCTGGGTAGCCATTTGACTAGATGTTCAGGAGTTTTATGGCTTGGGGGTAGAAGCTGTTTAGAAGCCTCTTGGACCTAGACTTGGCGCTCCGGTACCGCTTGCCATGTGGTAGCAGAGAGAACTGTCTATGACTAGGGTGGCTGGAGTCTTCGACAATTTTTAGGGCCTTCCTCTGAATCCGCCTGGTATAGAGGTCCTGGATGGCAGGAAGCTTGGCCCCAGTGATGTACTTGGCCATTCGCACTACCCTCTATAGTGCCTTGCAGTCGGAGGCCGAGCAGTTGCCATAGCAGGCAGTGATACAACCAGTCAGGATGCTCTCGATGGTGGAACTGTAGAACCTTTTGAGAACCTGAGGACCCATGCCAAATCTTTTCAGTCTCCTGAAGGGGAATACGTTTTGTCGTACCCTCTTCACGACTGTCATGGTGTGCTTGAACCATGTTAGTTTGTTGGTGATGTGGACACCAAGGAACTTGAAGCTCTCAACCTGCTCCACTGCAGCCCCGTCGATGAGAATGGGGGCGTGCTCGGTCCTCTTTTTCCTGTAGTCCACAATCATCTCCTTTGTCTTGATCACGTTGAGGGAGAGGTTGTTGTCCTGGCACCACACGGCCAGGTCTCTGACCTCCTCCCTATAGGCTGTCTCGATGTTGTCGGTGATCAGGCCTACCACTGTTGTGTCATCAGCAAATTTAATGATGGTGTTGGAGTCGTGCCTGGCCATGCAGTCATGAGTGAACAGGGAGTACAGGAGGGGGCTGAGCACGCACCCCTGAGGGGCCCCTGTGTTGAGGATCAGTGTGGTGAATGTGTTGTTACCTACCCTTACCACCTGGGGGCGGCCCTCAGGAAGTCCAAGATCCAGTTGCAGAGAGAGGTGTTTAGTCTTTAGATTATTGTTTAGATTTTAGATTATTTGTGTATTTGTATTGTATTTGAGAGACATTCTACTGCCCTGTTGGAGCTAGTAACATAAGACATTATACTGCCCTGTTGGAGCTAGTAACATAACACATTCTACTGTACTGCTGGAGCTAGTAACGTAAACATTTCACTGCATTGTTGGAGCTAGTAACATAAGATATTCTACTGCACTGTTGGAGCTAGTAACATAAGACATTCTACTGTACTGTTGGAGCTGGTAACATAAGACATTCTACTGCACTGTTGGAGCTGGTAACATAAGACATTCTACTGCACTGTTGGAGCTGGTAACATAAGACATTCTACTGTACTGTTGGAGCTGGTAACATAAGACATTCTACTGCACTGTTGGAGCTGGTAACATAAGACATTCTACTGCACTGTTGGAGCTAGTAACATAAGACATTCTACTACACTGTTGGAGCTAGTAACATAAGACATTATACTGCCCTGTTGGAGCTAGTAACATAACACATTCTACTGTACTGCTGGAGCTAGTAACGTAAACATTTCACTGCATTGTTGGAGCTAGTAACATAAGATATTCTACTGCACTGTTGGAGCTAGTAACATAAGACATTCTACTGTACTGTTGGAGCTGGTAACATAAGACATTCTACTGCACTGTTGGAGCTGGTAACATAAGACATTCTACTGCACTGTTGGAGCTGGTAACATAAGACATTCTACTGTACTGTTGGAGCTGGTAACATAAGACATTCTACTGCACTGTTGGAGCTAGTAACATAAGACATTCTACTGCACTGTTGGAGCTAGTAACATAAGACATTCTACTGCACTGTTGGAGCTGGTAACATAAGACATTCTACTGCACTGTTGGAGCTAGTAACATAAGACATTCTACTGCACTGTTGGAGCTAGTAACATAAGACATTCTACTGCACTGTTGGAGCTAGTAACATAAGCATTTCACTGCACCTGCAAATCTGTGTACGCGACCAATAAACTTTGATTTGATATGAATAAATGCTATGGGAGTACGAGTGGTTAGATTGATATTTTCCCCCACAGCATCAGAATGCACACATCCAGACCACTCATGGAGCAATGCATGATAAATGAATTTGTTGCTCTTTTTGCTTTACAGTAGGCAAGGCCAATTTCTCTCAGTGATTACATTGAAATCCATCAAGACCACCTACAAGATCTCTGGGGTATGACCATGATAGGTTCTGCTCTTCCCTCTCTCTCTCAGCCTTACATCAAGCCCAACCTGTAGATAGGGGTAAGTGCTGTGAGAGCTCTTCTCTCCCCAGTAGTGTAGCCAGACCACCCTATAGCCAATAAGTCTAGCAGAGTCTAACAGCTATGGAAGTGGGTGATCAGTGTTATAACAGTACAGTACAATGGTGTGGCTCTTTTCTCTGTCCATTTCCCTCCACAGGCATAGACCTGACCACCTGTAGATAAGTGCTTGATAAGGGCTATGGGGCGGTTTTACTATATGAGAGTACATTCTAATTAATGTGGCTTCTCTCTCTCTCTCTCTCTCTCTCTCTCTCTCTCTCTCTCTCTCTCTCTCTCTCTCTCTCTCTCTCTCTCTCTCTCTCTCTCTCTCTCTCTCTCTCTCTCTCTCTCTCTCTCTTCGTCCATCCTCTTTCTCCCTTCCTCCACAGCTGTACATCCAGACAACCACCCTCACCATCTCTATGAACCTCAGTGCGTCTGTAGCTCTGGGGATGCTCTACATGCCCAAGGTGTACGTCATCATCTTCCACCCAGAGCTCAATGTCCAGAAGAGGAAGAGGAGCTTCAAGGCCATGGTCACCGCCGCCACCATGTCCTCCCGCATCTCTGTGAAGCCCAGCGAGAGGCCCAATGGAGAGGCCAAGACCGAATTGTGTGAAAACCCACCCACCGCACCCACCGACCCCATGAGTGAGTCACACAACATGGCCATTAACGTATTCTGTAACTACTATGTAGTATCTGTGGTAGTAGAAGTAGCAGCACAGACTGTTTCAAATGAGTTTTTTATATTCCTAGTTACTGTGTACTGTACATGTAACTCCATGGTATCTGTTACATCCCATGACACGTACTGAGAGCAGTGAGAACCCTGCTTACCATGAGTCAGTCACGCAGCATAGTCCGCTGTGCCTAGAATGGGATAACGAGGTATTAGACAGAGATGACTTAATCAAAGACATCAGGAAGTGCACATGGGAGCCAGCCATTCAGTCCTATTCATTGGCTCTGCCGTTCTGGCTCCCAGTGTAAACTGACTTCCTGAAGAAGACTGAGATTTATGACATCGCTGTCTAATCCTTCCCCATCTCATTCCAGTCGTGTATTGTGTCAGTGGTACACTTCACATTCCAGTCGTGTATTGTGTCAGTGGTACACTTCACATTCCAGTCGTGTATTGTGTCAGTGGTACACTTCACATTCCAGTCGTGTGTTGTGTCAGTGGTACACCTCACATTCCAGTCGTGTGTTGTGTCAGTGGTACACCTCACATTCCAGTCATATGACCTGGGTGCTATAGTATAGGTCCATCGGTCTTGGTGGATCATCTCTAATTGCTTAATTAATAATTATCTTGTTAAATGCATAAATTAGCCTTAGATTAGCAGAGACCAAGACCAATATGGGTGGCTTTGTCTGTTGTGTAGCTGGTAGCTAAGAGCACAGGAGGTCTGTGTTGAAGACTGGTAATGAGGAAGGATAATCTGTGATACCGACTGTGTGTCGTTGACACCACACTGCACTACTGTTTGTGTGGTGCAGTGGGTCTGATGGTTTTCATAATGAGAACATCAATAGGTTGAAGATCTTAGATTAGTCATCCATACAGCATCCTTCCAGATCCTTGATATCCTTTGTCTGCACATATGGACTGCCCTCATCAATTCAAACCACAGGTTTTCAATTGGGTACAAGTCCAGAGACTGAGATGGCCATTGCAAAATGTTGATTTTGTCGTCAATTAGCATTTTTTTGGTGGATTTTGATGTGTGCTTTGGGTTATTGTCTTACTGGAAGGTCCACTTGTGGCTAAGTTTCAGTCTCGAGGCGGAGGTAACCAGGTTTTTGGCAAAAATGTCCTGGTACTGGGTGAAGTTTCTGATGCCATTGACCTTAACTAGGGCCCAAGGTCCAGTGGAAGAAAAATATGCCCATAACATCAAAGATCCACCTCCATGTTTTACAGTAGGTATGGGGTTCTTTTCTGCATATGCATCCTTCTTTCGACGTCAATACCACCAGTGGTGTGCGTGTCCAAAGAGCACTATTTTCATGTCATCTTACCATAGCACTGGTTCCAATCCAACTGCCAATGCTTTTTAGTAAACTCCATGCATGTACATTTGTTGGATGATAAAAAAATAGAGCTACCCAGTACCAGGACATTTTTGCCAAAAACCTGGTTACCTCTGCCAGGAGGCTGAAACTTGGCCGCAAGTGGATCTTCCAGTAAGACAATAACCTGAAGCACACATCTGAGATGGCGCCGGAGAAGAAAGCAGATGTTTTACGTGCCCCCAACCGATTGTGTTTTTTGTATGCGTTGTTTGTAACTTATGTTTACTTATTTTGTACATAATGTTGCCGCTGCCATCTCTTATGACCGAAAATAACTTCTGGACATCAGGACTGTGATTTCTCCCCACGGACTGGCAGAATCCTTTTTTTTCCTTTAATGAGTCTGACGAGGCCGACTTCAACGATATACTGCTTTCTCGGGAACTGGCCCAGATCCCCGTGATTTGCATGAAGAGAAGGCAGAGAAAAAGGGGCCGGAGGGCGGGCTGCCTTCTGAGAATTTGTAGGCAATCGAATAAACCCCCACTTCCTTCCATTCTGCTAGCAAACGTGCAATCTTTGGACAATAAAATAGATGACCGACACAGAAGATTAAACTACCAACGGGACATTCAAACTGCAATAACTTATGTTTCACAGAGACGTGGCTGAATGATGACGCTATCAACATGCAGCTGGCTGGTTATACACTGCCCGGCAGGATAGAACAGTGGTGTCTGGTAAGACAAGGGGCGGCGGACTATGTATTTTTGTAAATAACAGCTGGTGCATGATATCTAAGGAGGTCTCAAGCTATTGCTCGCCTGAGGTAGAGTATCTCATGATAAACTGTAGACCACACAACCTACCTAGAGAGTTTTCATCTCTATTTTTCGTAGCTGTTTACATAGTGCCAGCCTCTGACTGTGGTGGTAAGACAGCATTGAATGAGCTGTATTCCAACATAAGCAAACAAGAAAACGCCGACCCAGAGGCAGCGCTCCTTGTAGCCGGGGACTTTAATGCAGGGAAACTTAAATCAGTTTTACCAAATTTCTATCAGCATGTTAAATGTGCAACCAGAGGGGAAAAAAACTCTGGACCACCTTTACTCCACACACATACAAAGCTCTCCCTCGCCCTCCATTTGGCAAATCTGACCATAATTCTATCCTCCTGATTCCTGCTTACAAGCTAAAATTAAAGCAGGAAGCACCAGTGACTAGATCAATAAAAAGTGGTCAGATGAAGCAGACACTAAGCTACAGGACTGTTTTGCTAGCACAGACTGGAATATTTTCCGGGATTCCTCCGATGGCATTGAGGAGTACACCACATCAGTCATTGGCTTCATCAATAAGTGCATCGATGACGTCGTCCCCACAGTGACTGTACTGTACGTACATACCCCAACCAGAAGCCATGGATTACAGGCAACATCCGCACTGAGCTAAAGGCTAGAGCTGCCGCTTTCAAGGAGTAGGACTCTAACCCGGAAGCTTGTAAGAAATCCCGCTATGCCCTCCAATGAACCATCAAACAGGCAAAGCGCCAATACAGGACTAAGATCAAATCGTACTGCACCGGCTCTGACGCTCGTCTGATGTGGCAGGGCTTGCAAACCATTACAGACTACAAAGGGAAGCACAGCCGAGAGCTGCCCAGTGACACGAGGCGACCAGTCGAGCTAAACTACTTCTATGCTCGCTTCGAGGCAAATAACTTTGAAACATGCATGCGAGCACCAGCTGTTCTGGAAGACTGTGATCACGCTCTCTGCAGCCAATGTGAGTAAGACCTTTAAACAGGTCAACATTCACAAGGCCGCGTGGGCAGACGGATTACCAGGACGTGTACCGCGAGCATGCGCTGACCAACTGGCAAGCGTCTGCACTGATATTTTCAACCTCTTCCTGTCTGAGTCTGTAATACCAACATGTTTTAAGCAGACCCCCATAGTGCCTGTGCCCAAGAACACTAAGGTAACCTGCCTAAACGACTACCGAACCGTAGCACTCACGTCTGTAGCCATGAAGTGCTTCGAAAGGATGGTCATGGCTCACATCAACACCATTATCCCAGAAACCCTAGACCCACTCCAATTTGCATACGTCCCCAACAGATCCACAGATAATGCAATCTCTATTGCACTTCACACTGCCCTTTCCCACCTGGACAAAAGGAACACCTATGGGAGAATGCGATTCATTGACTACAGCTCAGTGTTCAACACCATAGTGCCCTCAAAGCTCATCAATAAGCTAAGGACCCTGGGACTAAACACATTCCTCTGCAACTGGATCCTGGACTTCCTGACGGGCTGCCTCCAGGTGGTAAGAGTAGGTAACAACACGTCCACCACGCTGATCCTCAACACAGAGGCCCCTCAGGGGTCTGTGCTCAAACCTCTCCTGTACTCCCTGTTGACTCATGACTGCACGGCCAGGCATGACTCCAACACCATCATTAAGTTTGCCGATGACACAACAGTGGTAGGCCTGATCACCGACAACAACGAGACAGCCTATAGGGAGGAGGTCCGAGACCAGGCTGTGTGGTGCAAGGACAACAACCTCTCCCTCAACGTGATCAAGACAAAGGAGATGATTGTGGACTACAGGAAAAAGAGGACCGAGCACACCCCCATTCTCATCGTCGGGGCTGCAGTGGAGCAGGTTGAGAGCTTCAAGTTCCTTGGTGTCCATATCACCAACAAACTAACATTTTTGTATTTATTTTTATATCACCTTTATTTAACCAGGTAGGCTAGTTAAGAACAAGTTCTCATTTACAACTGCGACATGGCCAAGATTAAGCAAAGCAGTTCGACATACAACAACACAGTTACACATGGAATAAACAAACATACAGTCAATAATACAGTAGAAAAAGTATATATACAGTGTGTGCAAATGAGGTAAGATAAGGGAGGTAAGGCAATAAATAGGCCATGGTGGCGAAGTAATTACAATATACCAATTAAACTCTGGAGTGGGCACAAAGGAGCAAGATAAATAAATACAGTATGGGGATAAGGTAGTTGGATGGGCTATTTACAGATGGGCTATGTACAGATGCAGTGATCTGTGAGCTGCTCTGACAGGTGCTTAAAGCTAGCGGGAGATTTTTGATTTTTACAGTTTGTTCCAGTCATTGGCAGCAGAGAACTGGAAGGAAAGGCAGCCAAAGGAGGAAATGGCTTTGGGGGTGACCAGTGAGATATACCTGCTGGAGCGCGTGCTATGGGTGGGTGCTGCTATGGTGGCCAGTGAGCTGAGATAAGGCGGGGCTTTACCTAGCAAAGACTTGTAGATGACCTGGAGCCAGTGGGTTTGGCGACGAGTATGAAGCGAGGGCCAGCCAACGAGAGTGTACAGGTCGCAGTGGTGGGTAGTATATGGGGCTTTGGTGACAAAACAGATGGCACTGTGATAGACTGCATCCAATTTGTTCAGTAGAGTGTTGGAGGCTATTTTGTAAATGACATTGCCGAAGTCGAGGATTGGTAGTATGGTCAGTTTTACAAGGGTATGTTTGGCAGCATGAGTGAAGGATGCTTTGTTGCGAAATAGGAAGCCGATTCTAGATTTAATTTTGTATTGGAGATGCTTAATGTGAGTCTGGAAGGAGAGTTTATAGTCTAGCCAGACACCTAGGTATTTGTAGTTGTCCACATATTCTAAGTCAGAACCGTCCGGAGTAGTGATGCTGGATGGGCGGGCAGGTGCGGGCAGCGATCAGTTGAAGAGCATGCATTTAGTTTTACTTGCATTTAAGAGCAGTTGGAGGCCACGGAAGGAGAGTTGTATGGCATTGAAGCTCGTCTGGAGGTTAGTTAACAAAGTGTCCAAAGAAGGGCCAGAAGTATACAGAATGGTGTCGTCTGCGTAGAGGTGGATCAGAGAATCACCAGCAGCAAGAGCGACATCATTGATGTATACAGAGAAGAGAGTCGGCCCGAGAATTGAACCCTGTGGCACCCCCATAGAGGCTGCCAGAGGTCCGGACAACAGGCCCTCCAGTGAAAGCACACCAAGACAGTCGTGAAGAGGGCACGACAAAACCTATTCCCCCTCAGGAGACTGAAAAGACTTGGCATGGGTCCTCATATCCTCAAAAGGTTCTACAGTTGCACCATCGAGAGCATCCTGACTGGTTGCATCACTGCCTGGTACGGCAACTGCTCTGCCTTCGACTGCCCAGTGTAACAGTGTAGGTTCCGTCCCTCTCTTCGCCCCAACCTGGGCTCGAACCAGGGACCCTTGCACACATCAACAACTGACACCCCACAAAGCAACGCTACGTCACTGATTGAAACGCTATTAGCGCGCACCACCGCTAACTAACTAGCCATTTCACATCGGTTACACCAGTACATCACTGGGGCAAAGCTTCCTGCCATCCAGGACCTCTATACCAGGCTGTGTCAGAGGAAGGCCCTAAAAATTGTCAAAGACTCCAGCCACCCTAGTCATAGACTGTTCTCTCTGCTACCGCACGGCAAGCGCTACCGGAGCGCCAAGTCTAGGTCCAAGAGGCTTCTAAACAGCTTTCACCCCCAAGCCATAAGACTCCTGAACACCTAAATAAAACACCTATATAAAATATATATATTATTTTGCAAATTGTTTTTGCTCATCTTTATCAAGTGTGCCAATCATTTTGGACCTAACTGTACCTGTGATGGACAGGATTAACGTAAACCAGTTTAAATCGCCCTATACTATCTCCATGCTCGCCTCATTTTTCTAGACTAAATCAAGAAATGATTGACAGGCCATGGTAACACATCACGGTTTCCATCAGCCTTATTTTCTCCCTCTCTACTAATCACCTGGCACACACCGCACATGGCATCAACAGGTGCTGGCCTTCTCTCAATTCCACCTCTGATATGACAGCTATTCCTGAAAACGTCCTGTGATTGTCATTGTCGTCTGTGTAATGAGCTGGAGTGTGCGTGTGCGTGAGTGAGTGAGTGCTTGCGTCATCAGGATGGCGACAGCGTCTCTCTGCCAGTCACACATGTGGCTCGTGGAGCGAACACACTGCGTAGGGGGGACAACCTCAACAGCTGTGGTAGCAGCACATCCAAATTCCCCAAGCAGAGCCCGAACGGTGCTCATCTCCGAGAGGCCCTCCCAAAAGTACACTGTGTTATCTGCTCTGTGCGTCTCTAACCTTCTGTCTCCCTACACGCATGTTGCCTCGCATCCTCTCCTCTCTTCTTGCTTCCTCTTTCCTCCCCTCAACCTTCTATTTTAGCAGCAGTGGAAGTAACATTTATTAATGGTGAATTTATATACATGACCTCCCCTGAACTGTGGCTCCATTGTCCCTGGAGACTGTACATCAGCCCCTATAACCGTCAAAGTGCCAAATAGTACCTTTCAGCAGGGATCCCCTCTGACTGATCTGACTCATAATGATTTAGAGTTATTAAGTAAGAGAATTAGTAGCTCTGAAGATTCTACAGGACATCACTATCGATATTAGTCAAAATATCTCTATGACTGTCCCTTACAGAGATGTAAGGATTTGCCCTGTAATTTAGAAATATTGGCGATGTCTCCTCTCTGTCCCGGCAGTGATTATGAGCAGAGATATATTGACCACATCAGGCATGTGTGGATGAATTAACGATTTGTAGGTACATTTTTGTATTATGACCAATCAGTCAATACCATGACAAGGGAAATTGTACCCATGGGTGCCACAAACACGTTTGTTTTACTCTCCTTGTGGGGACCAAACAATTGATTACCATTCCAAATCTAAAATCTAAACTAACACCTAAGCCTAAAATTGCCTTCATATACAGCTAAGACTGCAAAAGCATGTTGTACATCTACACATGTTTTATTCATCATAGTCACTGGCCAAGACTACAAAATAATTCTGGAAGGAAGTGGTAGGACTTTAATTGCATAGCCCATGGGAGTTGGTCACCATGGCAAGATTTACAGCAGTAAGAAAAAAAGTTTACAGAGCTACAAAAAAATTAAAAAGTATGTTGACACCTCTTCAAATTAGTGGATTTGGCTATTTCAGCTACACTCGTTGCTGAGAGGTGTATCAAATCTAGCACACAGCCATGCAATCTCCAAAGACAAACATTGGCAGAAGAATGGCCTTACTGAAGAGGTCAGTGACTTTCAGCGAGGATGCCACCTTTCCAACAAGTTAGTTCCACAAATATCTGCCCTGCTAGAGCTGCCCCGGTCAACTGTAAGTGCTGTTATTGTGAAGTGGGAACTTCTACCATGGCTCAGCCGCAAAGTGGTAGGTCACACAAGCTCACAGAATTGGACCGCCGAGTGCTGAAGCTGTCCTTGGTTGCAACACTCACTATCGAGTTCCAAACTGCCTCTGGAAACAATGTCAGCACAATAACTGGTCATCGTGAGCTTCATGAAATGGGTTTCCATGTCCGAGCAGCCGCATACAAGCCTAAGATCACCATGCCCCATGCCAAGCGTCAGCTGGAGTTGTGTAAAGCTCGCCGCCATTGGACTCTGGAGCTGTGTAAACGTGTTCTCTGGAGTGATGAATCACGCTTCATCGTCTGGCAGTCCAACGGACAGATCTGGGTTTGGCGGATTCCAGGAGAATGCTACCTGCCCCAATGCATAGTGCCAACTGTAAAGTTTGGTGGATAAGGAATAATGGTCTGGGGCTGTTTTTCATGGTTCAGGCTAGGCCCGTTAGTTCCAGTGAAGGGAAATCTTAATGCTACAGTGTACAATAACATTCTAGACAATTCTGTACTTCCAACTTTGTGTCAACAGTTTAGGAAAGACCCTTTCCTGTTTCAGCATGACAATGCCCCCATGCACAAAGCGAGGTCCATACAGAAATGGTTTGTCTGGATCGGTGTGGAAGAACTTGACTGGCTTGCACAGAGCCCTGACCTCAACCCCGTCGAACACCTTTGAGATGAATTGGAATGCCGACTGCGAGTCAGGCCTAATTGCCCAACTTCAGTGCCCGACCTCACTAATGCTCTTGTGGCTGAATGGAAGCAAGTCCTCGCATTAATGTTCCAACGTCTAGTGGAAAGCCTTCCAAGAAGAGTGGAGGCTGTTATAGCAGCAAAGGGGGCACCAATTCTATATTAATGCCCATGATTTTGGAATCAGATGTTCGATGAGCAGGTGTCCACATACTTTTGGTCGTGTAGAGTATGTCTCTGCTTTAAGAAACGCAATGTGCATCGACCTCCATTAGACAGGAGAGAACACTGCATAGCTGGAGTAGTGCAGTACACAACACAGACATACCATTGTACCTACCTTGGTGCTCAGCAAAGTTGAGGTCCGTTTCCATGGCAATGTAGAGACAGGGATCACATCAAATGCCCTAGCATTTGTTAGGTGCCCACTTGTGTGGTGTTTGTTTTGTTGCATCGCTAGTTAGTATCTGAAAATAGAGAGTTTGACTCAGAGGTGTTGCTGAAATTGAACAATGCACTGAACCAGGTAGCGATTGTGCAACGATTGTTAACAGTGTACGTTCACATGCAATGCATGAATGTATGATAGAGTTGCAGGGTATTTATATATTATGCATGTACTTTATGTCTTCTCTATTTACAATGCCTTCAGAAAGTATTCATACCCCTTGACTTATTTCACATTTTGTTGTCTTACGTCCTGAATTTAATTTGATTTTTCTCTCACTCATCTAGACACAATACCCCATAATGACAAAGTGAAAACATGTTTTTAGAAACGTTTGCAAATGTATCGGAAATGAAATACAGAAATGTAATTTCAACTGAACATAATTTTAAACGCAACATGCAACAATTTCTAAGATTTGACTGAGTTACAGTTCATATAAGGAAATTAGTAAATTGAAATAAATAGATTAGCCTCTAATCAATGGGTTTCACATGACTGAGCGAGGTTGCAGCCATGGGTGGGCCAATGAGGGCATAGGCCCACCCACTTGGGAGCCAGGCCCAGCCAATCAGAATATGTTTTTTTCCCCACATAACGGCTTTAATACAGACAGAAATACTCCTCAGTTGCATCAGCTGCCTGGGTGGCTGTTCTCAGACGACTCCGCAGGTGAAGAAGCCGGATGTTGAGGTCCTGGGTTAGCGTGGTTACACGTGGTCTGCGGTTGTGAGGCTGGTTGGACGTACTGCCAAATTCTCTAAAATGACGTTGGAGACAGCTTATGGTAGAGAAATGGACCTTAGATTATCTGTCAACAGCTCTGGTGGACATTTCTGAAGTCAGCATACCAATTGCACACTCCCTCAAAAATGTGTGTTGTGTGACAAAACAGAACATTTTAGAGTGGCCTTTTATTGTCCCCAAGCACAAGGTGCACCAGTGTAAGGATCATGCTATTTAATCAACTTCTTGATATACCACACCTGTCAGGTGGATGTATTATCTTTGCAAAGGTGAAATTCTCACTAATAGGGATGTAAACAAATGTGTGATGTTTTTGTTGTTGAGAAATCAGCTTTTTGTGCATATGGAACATTTCTGGAATCTTTTATTTCAGCTCATGAAACATTGGACCTACACATTACATGTTGCATTTATATGTTTGTTGAGTAAGTATTCACACCCCTAAGTCAATACTTTGTAGAAGAACGTTTGGCGGCGATTAAAGCTTTGAGTCGTCTTGGGGACGTCTGTATCAGCTTTGCACATCTGGATTTGGGGATTTTCTCCTATTCTTCCTTGCAGATTTTATCAAGCGCTATTAAGTTAGATGGGGAGCGGCAGTGAACCACAATCTTCAAGTCTTTCCACAGATTTTCAATGGGATTCAAGTCTGGCCTTTGGCTGGGCCACTCAAGGACTTTCATATGAAGTCATCCCAGCATTGCTTTGGCGTATGCTTGGGGTCATTGTTTTGTTGGAACGTAAATCTTCGCCCCAGTCTAAGGTCGTTTACACTCTAAAGAAGTTTCTCATCAAGGATTTTATCTGTATTTGGCTCCATTCCTTGTTCCCTCTATTCTTACCAGTCTACCAAACCCTGCCACTGAAAAGCATCCCATAGCATGATGCTGCCAACACCGTGCTTTACGGTAAGGGTGATGTTCAACGTGTGATGAGCTGTGCCTGGTTTTCTCCAGTCATAGCGCTTTGCATTCAGAATACAGAATATTTTGCCCTGTGCCCCTTTGCCCTATGTTTCTTGTGCCTTTTGGCCAATTTGAGGGGCAGCAGGGTAGCCTAGTGGTTAGAGCGTTGGGCTAGTAACCGAAAGGTTGCAAGTTCAAATCCCTGAGCTGACAAGGTAAAAATATGTTGTTCTGCCCCTGAACAAGGCAGTTAACCCACTGTTTTTACATTACATTTAAGTCATTTTGCAGACGCTCTTATCCAGAGCGACTTACAAATTGGTGCATTCACCTTATGATATCCAGTGGAACAACCACTTTACAATAGTGCATCTAAATCTTTTAAGGGGAGGGGGGTTAGAAGGATTACTTTATCCTATCCCAGGTATTCCTTAAAGAGGTGGGGTTTCAGGTGTCTCCGGAAGGTGGTGATTGACTCCGCTGTCCTGGCGTCGTGAGGGAGCTTGTTCCACCATTGGGGTGCCAGAGCAGCGAACAGTTTTGACTGGGCTGAGCGGGAACTGTGCTTCCTCAGAGGTGGATGAACGCAGTGCCCTTGTTTGGGTGTAGGGCCTGATCAGAGCCTGAAGGTACGGAGGTGCCGTTCCCCTCACAGCTCCGTAGGCAAGCACCATGGTCTTGTAGCGGATCCGAGCTTCAACTGGAAGCCAGTGGAGAGAGCGGAGGAGCGGGGTGACGTGAGAGAACTTGGGAAGGTTGAACACCAGACGGGCTGCGGCGTTCTGGATGAGTTGTAGGGGTTTAATGGCACAGGCAGGGAGCCCAGCCAACAGCGAGTTGCAGTAATCCAGACGGGAGATGACAAGTGCCTGGATTAGGACCTGCGCCGCTTCCTGTGTGAGGCAGGGTCGTACTCTGCGAATGTTGTAGAGCATGAACCTACAGGATCGGGTCACCGCCTTGATGTTAGTGGAGAACGACAGGGTGTTGTCCAGGGTCACGCCAAGGTTCTTAGCACTCTGGGAGGAGGACACAAGGGAGTTGTCAACCGTGATGGCGAGATCATGGAACGGGCAGTCCTTCCCCGGGAGGAAGAGCAGCTCTGTCTTGCCGAGGTTCAGCTTGAGGTGGTGATCCGTCATCCACACTGATATGTCTGCCAGACATGCAGAGATGCGATTCGCCACCTGGTTATCAGAAGGGGGAAAGGAGAAGATTCATTGTGTGTCGTCTGCATAGCAATGATAGGAGAGACCATGTGAGGATATGACAGAGCCAATTGACTTGGTGTATAGTGAGAATAGGAGAGGGCCTAGAACAGAGCCCTGGGGGACACCAGTGGTGAGAGCACGTGGTGCGGAGACAGATTCTCGCCACGCCACCTGGTAGGAGCGACCTGTCAAGTAGGACGCAATCCAAGCGTGGGCCGCGCCGGAGATGCCCAGCTGGGAGAGGATGGAGAGGAGGATCTGATGGTTCACAGTATCAAAGGCAGCAGATAGGTCTAGAAGGATGAGAGCAGAGGAGAGAGAGTTAGCTTTAGCAGTGCGGAGAGCCTCCGTGACACAGAGAAGAGCAGTCTCAGTTGAATGCCCAGTCTTGAAACCTGACTGATTAGGATCAAGAAGGTCATTCTGAGAGAGATTGCAGGAGAGCTGGCCAAGGACGGCACGTTCAAGAGTTTTGGAGAGAAAAGAAAGAAGGGATACTGGTCTGTAGTTGTTGACATCGGAGGGATCGAGTGTAGGTTTTTTCAGAAGGGGTGCAACTCTCGCTCTCTTGAAGACGGAAGGGACGTAGCCAGCGGTCAAGGATGAGTTGATGAGCGAGGTGAGGTAGGGGAGAAGGTCTCCGGAAATGGTCTGGAGAAGAGAGGAGGGGATAGGGTCAAGTGGGCAGGTTGTTGGGCGGCCGGCCGTCACAAGACGCGAGATTTCATCTGGAGAGAGAGGGGAGAAAGAGGTCAAAGCACAGGGTAGGGCAGTGTGAGCAGGACCAGCGGTGTCGTTTGACTTAGCAAACGAGGATCGGATGTCGTCAACCTTCTTTTCAAAATGGTTGACGAAGTCATCCGCAGAGAGGGAGGAGGGGGGGGAGGGGGAGGAGGATTCAGGAGGGAGGAGAAGGCAGCAAAGAGCTTCCTAGGGTTAGAGGCAGATGCTTGGAATTTAGAGTGGTAGAAAGTGGCTTTAGCAGCAGAGACAGAAGAGGAAAATGTAGAGAGGAGGGAGTGAAAGGATGCCAGGTCCGCAGGGAGGCGAGTTTTCCTCCATTTCCGCTCGGCTGCCTGTTCTGTGAGCTCGCAGTGAGTCGTCGAGCCACGGAGCAGGAGGGGAGGACCGAGCCGGCCTGGAGGATAGGGGACAGAGAAAATCAAAGGATGCAGAAAGGGAGGAGAGGAGGGTTGAGGAGGCAGAATCAGGAGATGGGTTGGAGAAGGTTTGAGCAGAGGGAAGAGATGATAGGATGGAAGAGGAGAGAGTAGCGGGAGAGAGAGAGTGAAGGTTGGGACGGCGCAATACCATCCGAGTAGGGGCAGAGTGAGAAGTGTTGGATGAGAGCGAGAGGGAAAAGGATACAAGGTAGTGGTCGGAGACTTGGAGGGGAGTTGCAATGAGATTAGTGGAAGAACAGCATCTAGTAAAGATGAGGTCAAGCGTATTGCCTGCCTTGTGAGTAGGGGGGGAAGGTGAGAGGGTGAGGTCAAAAGAGGAGAGGAGTGGAAAGGAGGAGGCAGAGAGGAATGAGTCAAAGGTAGACGTGGGGAGGTTAAAGTCACCCAGAACTGTGAGAGGTGAGCCATCCTCAGGAAAGGAACTTATCAAGGCGTCAAGCTCATTGATGAACTCTCCAAGGGAACCTGGGGGGCGATAAATGATAAGGATGTTAAGCTTGAAAGGGCTGGTAACTGTGACAGCATGGAATTCAAATGAGGAGATAGACAGATGGGTCAGGGGAGAAAGAGAGAATGTCCACTTGGGAGAGATGAGTATTCCAGTGCCACCACCCCGCTGGCTCGATGCTCTAGGGGTATGCGAGAACACGGGGGCAGACGAGGAGAGAGCAGTGAGAGTAGCAGTGTTATCTGTGGTAATCCATGCTTCCGTCAGCGCCAGGAAGTCTAGGGACTGGAGGGTAGCATAGGCTGAGATGAACTCAGCCTTGTTGGCCGCAGACCGGCAGTTCCAGAGGCTGCCGGAGACCTGGAACTCCACGTGGGTCGTGCGCGCTGGGACCACCAGGTTAGAGTGGCAGCGGCCACGCGGTGTGAAGCGTTTGTATGGCCTGTGCAGAGGGGAGAGAACAGGGATAGACAGACACATAGTTGACAAGCTACAGAAGAGGCTACGCTAATGCAAAGGAGATTGGAATGACAAGTGGACTACACGTCTCGAATGTTCAGAAAGTTAAGCTTACGTTGCGAAAATCTTATTGACTAAAATGACGAAAATGATACAGTACTGCTGGCTGGTGGAGTAGGCTAGCTAGCAGTGGTGGGTTGTTGACTTTGTTTGAACGTGTAGCTGGCTAGGTAACCTCGATAGTTTCAGTACTACACCTTGTCATGATACAAAATCAACTTTGTAGCTAGCTAACATAACACTAATCAAGACGTTCCTTTGTAATGTATTTAGTTTCTACAATGCTGCTCGTCGGTAATAGTTGGCTAGGTTTGGAAAAATGGCGTCGCGGGGGACGGAAATAGCTGGCTAGCTAACCTCAATAATTACTAAACTACACAATTATCAAGCAATGACAAAGACAACTATGTAGCTAGCTAGCAAACACTGCACTAGTCAAATCGTTCCGTTGTAATGTATTAGTATCTACAGCGCTGCTAGTCGGTAACGGTTGGCTAGCTAGCAGTGGGTATGATGACTAGGTGTGTTGACTAAGTCTGGAGTCTGGACAAGGCGTTGCGTCGCGGCTGGCTAGCTAACCTCGATAATTACTCTAAACTACACAATTATCTTAGATACAAAGACAGCAAAGACAACTATGTAGCTAGCTAACTAACACTAACACTACACTAATCAAGTCGTTCCGTTGTAATGTAAGAGTTTCTACAGTGCTGCTAGTCGGTAGAAGTTGGCTAGTTGGCTAGCTAGCAGTGTTGACTAGCTAGCTAGCAGTGTTGACTACGTTAGGAGGACGAAAAATAGCTAGCCTCGATAATTACTCTAATTACTCTAAACTACACAATTATCTTTGATACAAAGACGGCTATGTAGCTAGCTAAGAAAAATTGCTCAGATCAAACAAACCAAACCGTTGTAATGTAATGAAGTGTAATATTACCTGTGGAGCGAAGCGAAGTGCGACTGCTCGCTCCCATCATTGAAAATAAGAATTTGTTCTTAACTTACTTGCCTAGTTAAATAAAGGTAAAAATTAAAATAAAACAATTCCAGGTGTGCTGTTGTGTCTTTTTCTCAGGAGTGGCTTCCGTCTGGCCACTCTCCCATAAAGCCCAGATTGGTGAAGTGCTGTAGAGATTGTTGTCATTCTGGCAGGTTATTCCATCTCAGCCAAGGTCACCTCCCTGGCCAAGGTCCTTCTTGCCCTGTTGCTCAGTTTAGTCGACAACCAGCTCTAGGCAGAGTCCGGGTAGTTCCACATTTCTTCATTTTCCCAATGATGGAGACCACTGTGGTCTTAAAAACTTTCAACACTCTAGAAATTGATTTACACCCTTCCCCAGATATATGCCGCATCACAATTCTATCTCGGAGATCCAAGAACAGTGCCTTGGACTTCATGGTATAGTTTCTGCTCTGACATGCAGTCAACTGTGGGACCTTATATAGACAGGTGTGTTCCTTCATAAATCATGTCCAAACAATTGAATTGGCCAGAGGTGGACTCCAATACAGTTGTCATGACATCTCAAGGATGATCAAAGGAAATTGGATGCACCTGATACTTATGTAAATTAGATATTTCTGTATTTCATTTTCAATAGATTTGCAAACATTTCTAAAAACATGTTTTGACTTTGTCATTATTGGGGTAATGTGGAATAAGTGAATGGGTATGAATACTTTCTGAAGGCACTTTATGTCTGCGTATGTTTGTCCATTGCTTATTGTGTTTTCTTGCACTGTTATAATATTCTTATAATCATTATAATCTTTGACCTACCTCGCTTCTCAGGTCAAGCTACGAAGAAAACATATGTGAGTTACAACAACCTCAGGATCTAATGGCCTCCCAGGGAATGCTCCGTGTCCTTACTCTGGGATGGTGACCATAACTGAGGAGCACAGGAAGAGAAGACTGGCAGGGGTAGGGGCAGTGGCAGTGGCAGGCTGCCTAGATATTACTATGGTCTCCAGGACTGTGAATGGTGTCAACCTTTATCATTTTTGTCTTCTGAAGAGGAAGATGAAGGGGGAAAGGAAAAATGGAGGGATGGAGATATTTGATATGAGCAGTGAATGATGAAGAGATAGCTAGCTGTAGGATCGTAACTGGGCCCTGATCCATGCTGTTCTGTTCTGATCTGTTCTAGAACCAGACTGTGGGTTCTTAGAACCTCTGTAGTGTGCTCCCTTATCTCTGAAACAGTCAGTGATGTGAACAACCTCTGTGATACAGGAGTCAGTCTAAGTAATCCCTGAGAAAAAAAAGAAGACTGGACAGTTTATTTAAATGTTTTTTTTGTTGTAATATCCATTAAAGCCATATTCTCTTGCAGTGCCCATGGTTTGTTTTTAAGTTAAGTGAGGTTTCTTCTGAGTTCCTTGTGCCTGATCTTTACATTTTTTCAACATAATGTTATGTTGAATTTCGACCTTGACTGAATCATCATGACTAGCAAGCTCTGCCACATGCGTTTAGTTTTTATGAAATCCACTCACATCAATCATTTTAACATGAATAACTATGTCAGCGTGAGGAGCAATGTATCTATATTTTTTGTAAATATCTGAGAGTATTTTCATGTTTGGATAACAACAACAAAATATCCAGTATATGTTTAATTGGCTTTGGATCGTAATTAAAAAGCAGCACAAACTGTTCACATTGCATGTGCGAATGTATGTCTGTTCTATTTGATGTAAAACAAAAAAAAGATAAATAAATTCTGAAATGACTATGATCTTAAGCATCATTCTGAAGTTTATTAATTTCTTTTAAAGAAATGACTTGATTCATAACAGAATATGGCTTTAATCTGTTATTAAAATGGACCCCTCTGCATCTGTCAGCATGTTGGTTTTATATAGTTTTGTATTTTATGCTTAATTATCAATGGTGTGGGAAGAAAACCTATCTGAACAATCATGCAAGTATGTTGTGAAGTTGTCTGTCCAATTATCAACATGTAATAAAATCATTTTGTTATCTTTTATACAATTAAACAAGGCGGAACCTAATCGTTATTTGTGTGCATGTGTGTGAGTGCTTGTGTGTGTGTTTGTGTCAATATTCCTATACTGGCGTGAGTGTGGCGTGAGGGGGCATGTGTGCATGCATATTTATGTGTGTGCGTGTGTGTGTGCTTGCATGCATTCACATGCATGTGTTTGTGTTTGCACGTGTGTCTAATAGAGAGATTAACAGCTGTGTTTGCACTGATGCATGGGTAAATACCATTAATCAGTGTTTTGTTTATGGCTTCATGTAAACTGATGACAATGTAATCTGCTCATTTTGTGTCTCACCCTGTGAATGCCACATTATCAGGCTCACTGAGCTACGCTGTCATGCAGAGGAGATGGGTTCCTGGGAGATAGATAAACTATGTCCACTAGCTGGCCCATTTCTTCCACTACCCCCTCTGTTTCTGTTTGTCTCTTTTTATGCCTCTCTCTCTCTCTCTTCATCTTCTCGCTCCCTCTTTCCACCCTCACTCTCTCTCACTCTCTTCCACCCTCACTTTCTCCCAACCTGACTCTCTTCCCTTTTCAGCCTCTCCCTCAGCCTCCTCTTTTCCCAACACCAATACTCTGTATGTTGAAAATGAAATATGGCAGAACAATTTGTCCACATACAAAAAAAAGCCTATTTTAAAGCTGCAAGCAGCGTTGCTGGGGTTCAGCTGTGTGTCCACTGTGCCACCATCAGGACAAATTGGACACATTGCCCTAGGATGAGCTACTTCTGTACTGTTTACCACGCTTGCCAGATATCAGAACTCAACATCAAACAGGTCATTCAATATTATGCTTTTGTGGTATTTTGGACCCTTTTCAATGGTGTTTACTATTTTAAACGTCTTGTTCTTCAGGACCGCTGGGCAAATTTGTCACCAAATGTGGTATATATATCATCTATGTACCCATGTCTTTAAACTCAACATTTTCCAGGACTCTAGCTCAAACAATATGGCTGCTATGATCCAATGAGCTTCCATTAATGGTTTTTCAATGCCACCATGTGGCATAACATAACCATACTTCACAGTTTAGCTAGACTCATATCCCTGAGCATGTGTGCCAAATTTCATCACTCTGAATCGAACAGATTAAGAGATATAAACATGTACCCGTTATAGCGGCGGCAGGGTAGCCTAGTGGTTAGAGCGTTGGGCGAGTAACCGCAAGGTTGCAAGTTCGAATCCCTGAGCTGACAAGGTACAAATCTGTTGTTCTGAACAAGGAAGTTAACCCACTGTTCCTAGGCCATCATTGAAAATAAGAATTTGTTCTTAACTGACTTGCCTAGTAAAATAAGTAGTGCCAATGTGTGGTCAATTTGACTGTGTTGAGTCTTAACAGTATTTGGAGCATGTGTACCAAGTTTTGTTACAATACAAATTTTCCATGACTGATTTATATGCATTTATATGCCCGACCATGCCCACATGAATGCTTATTGGTCAATAGCAGCCATGTTGTTTTAGGAACTAGTCTGGATGTTGCGTTGGGAGAACTTTGTCCATAGATGCCACATATTAGGTTTCGTACAGATCTGTCATTCGGTGCCAGAGGAGTAGCATTTTAAGTGTTTTTCACAAAATTCTAAACGGTGCTTGAGGCAAATTTGTTCGTTGTAAGGAGAGGGAACTACAAACCGAATGTTATGACACTAGGTCAAAGTTTGCATGCTAAATCGATTGTTATAGCGCCACCATGTGGCCTGTTGGCATGGTATTGCATGAGAGAGTGTGACCCTTTTCCATCATGCCAGGTTGCACCTTCCTAGGCCTTATCATCTCAAGATAATTAGTATTTTAATTTGGCCTATCGGAAGAAGAGGAATAACAATAGTTAACTAAATAAATACAAAAGGGTTTCAACAGCTTAGCTGCTGAACCCCTAATAAGGTAAACACAATTTACCTCTTGTATGTGCCTGTAAATGTACATTATTCTTTATTAACTACAATGCCTCACAATAGCTACATCCCCCTGAGAAACACGAAGTAAACCTGTTTGCTTACCATGTAAAGCCCCCTGGAGTCTATTACATAGACACATGACATGACGTATGACTGGGCATGCTGCTGCTGCTACTGCTGCAGTAATCTGCCTGTGTGTGTGTGTGTGTGTCAGAGGGAGAGGAGAAGAGAGGGAGAGAGGAGATCCATTCTCAGCACAGAGTTTCTGTTGTTTCCCATTAGCTGCGTCTGGCAACTCCCAGGTTCCTTTGAGACCAGATGGTCTTTACTTCTCAAATGTATAGTCTGTCATTCCTCTCGCGTGCAGCCAAGAAAAATCCCACTTATGCTCAATTAATACTAGCCTCTCCTCTTCCAGCTTGTCAGTGTCTGTGTGGAGGCAATCGGTAGGGGCTGGCCCACATTTGGATTTGTGGCCCTCTGGGGAAAAAACTACAACAAATCAAACAAACTCCAAGAGCATTAATGAAAGAACAAACAAAACAAAAAACTGCCATTTTATTGGATGTTTTGAACAATTATCTGCACCTCAAACAATACTCTTCAGTATCTCAATAACAAACGGCAGACTTGAAGAGGTGGCAGTAATATTCTTAAGAGGAATTGATCTTTGAAATTCAAGACAAGGTGCATTCTGGATATTCCTACCACTTCAGAAGAATGGAAATCAGGTTCACTTTTCGTTCTACACTAAAGACTCATAGAATTGTATTTGCTATGTGTTAAAGAGCCCGTTATGTAGATAGCCCACTTGAGTCTAGTGGGAGATTCAAGTAGGCTGAGATCAGAGAAAGAAAGGTAATCATGGTAGTCTGATAGCTATAAGCTAACACAAGGGGAAACTTTTAGCCAATAGGTTTTTTTTTGTAGCCAATTTAACTTTTAATTTTTGTAGACAGTTTTACTGGTTATATGTTTAGCCCAAATACTTTAAAATACTTTAAAAAGGCTATTTAAGCCTGTAGGTCGCAAGGTGTTTTCACCTTCTTATTGGACACCAAAGAAGTGTTCTAAAGAAGAATGGACACCCACAATTTCTGGTGTGTGACCTGGCTTAAAGCTTTCTGTTGTCTTGACTTTTACATTAGAATCCAATCTTCACTTGTGTCTGTTGTTTCTTTATACCACATCTAAGTTGCAGAACTCACAAACACAACCCAAGCTTTCCCCTCAGACTCTCCACACATCTCCGTTTATTCAAGCCTTCCTCATGTTGTCAGAACTCTGATGTGCTCTTTCACAGACAATTTACCAATGATGAGTCCAAATTAGCTCTGTTTCATGGCTCCTACTCTCTCCACTCTCCTATCTCTCCATAAATGTCCAATTATCCAACTCCAGCCATAGTGAAACCTTATCTGCTTCCCTCACTGGACGACTGGGCCAGATAGAGCAACTTCCTGTGGATTAAGCCACTCTTCTGTTCTCTCTTTATTTCTCGCTCTCTTTATCCCTTTGTCTTTCCCTCCATCTATCTTTATCTATCTAGCTATCAGCTAGGTGTAACATGTTATCTTTTTAATGGATGTCACTCTCTAGGTACTTACCATGCAGTAGCTACAGTAGCTAAATAGAATCACCCAGTTGCCCTTTTGCCCATTAATGCAATTCCACATATCAGTTACAGTAAATGGATGATAATGACAATGCTCAGGGAATAGGGATCTCTAATTGAGCAATACCAGAGAAAGTTCCCTCTTTTTCTCTCCAACTCTCTCTATTAATGGCTGTGGGGTCTTCTGGTGTCAGCCCACTTCCATACCCTGGTCCACCCATCGCTCCATTTCTGCTGACACTGTACAGAGAGTGTGTCATAACGTTATTGCATTTTTAACCAGGGGAACGGAGCAGGCATTATTCTCATTACATTACTGTCTCCTGGTATATATTTAGTTGTCTCTGTTTTACTCCCTTTGCTTCCGAGAGGAGTTTAGTGGGTGGAGAGAATATGTTTGAAATCTGTTGGTTTGACATTCATTAGAGATATGGGTTGTGACAGTCTGCAATTAACTCAGTCATCTCCTTTATCTTCACCCGGGCTTGGCTGCTTGGCTGTGGAGTCTATTCTGCTCTGTATGGACGAAAGGATGGGTTTCTCCATATCTCTCGCTCTCTCTCTTTACTTCTCTCTCCACTTCTCTCTACTTCCCTCTCCTTCCCTCACTCCATGACTGCTAATTTCATTCTCTCTAGCGTCTAGCTGCTAATGATAATTTGGAAATCACATATCTGACATTATGGCTATAATTGACTGATTGTGTTATTAAGATTGGCTGTGTGAGAAAGAAAACTCATTCTATTTGTAGCAGTAGCGCAGATGCAAACCGCTTTTCCCTCCACAAAAAAAAATAAATCCATTAATTGAGAAAATGACTGCCGCGTGTTGACATTATGATTTCTGTGAATATGCTGCATATTTGTTTTGCTGTCGGCTGAATAAAATCTGTTGTTCACATGGCCAGAGCCTGCACATGTACTGCAAAAAGTCATGCATTTTTAAAAGCAAATCATAACACAGGTCCATGGCAAAGCAACAGCCAACAGCGTTTATGTGAAGGCAGATACATCTGTGGCCTAAACAAGAGGTGACAGAGATAAGTACACGCTGGCTGTGAAATATGATTAGAGCTAAGCCCTTGATTTCAAGGAGCATGGCAAAAACAATGCATTTCCACAACCCACACAAGTCACCACTTTTCAAGGGGAAATGAATAAAAGGTTAGATAGAACTAGAAAACAACTGGAGAAATAAGAGGAATGTACACTCTTAGATAAAAAGGTTCCAAAATTGTTCTTCGGCTGTCCCCAGAGGAGAACCGTTTTTGGTTCCAGGTAGAACCGTTTTTTTGGTTTCAGTTAGAACCCTTTTGGGTTCCATATAGAACCCTCTGTGGAAGGGGTTCTTTATGCAACCCAAAATGGTTCTACCCGGAACCAAAAAAACGTTATTCAAAGGGTTCTCCTACAGGGACAGGTGAAGAACAATTTTAGGTTCTAGATGGCACCTTTTATTCTAAAAGTGTAAAGCAGAGGAAGAAAGGAAGTAGTCTATGTTTACAATTAGACAATAAAGCATCTTTTGAATTTAAAAAAAGTATGTCCAGTCCAGTGAAAATCACCAGTCTAGTGTTTTGTTTGCAGGGAACGGTTTTATATACTGTAATACATCTCGCTCTTGGACACTGCGGCCAAATCTTGACTTGAATTATGTGCACATAACTCCGAATTTTACACAAACCTATTGATCATTTTGCATGTTTCATGTGAAAGTTTGAATTAAGTGCTCGTATAATACCAGTCTGAATTTGGCCATGAAATGTACTGTAATGTCAAATTGAAATTCAGTGTGACACATTTTTCAGTTGTCTCTGAAGTATAGATCACTCTAGATTTGATTAAACTCTTCACAAAGGCCACATTAATTATGTATCATCACAATGGAGATAATGGACCAGAGTACCAATTGAAGATGACTTCACAAAAACTCCTCATGACATGATCTCAAATATTAAATTATTGGAATGGAGCAGTCTTCCACATCGTCTGTGAAGAACGATAGTGAGTAGAATTTTCATTTATCTTCTCTATACTGCATATGATACAATCTACGTACAGTATTTCTAATCTAGTAACTTTTTATCTCCTCATGTAGTGTGTGTGCGTGTGTGTGTGTCTGTGTGTCTGTCCTTCCCTTTGATCCATCCATCCTATGATCCAGCTTCTAGAGTCCTGTTCCCCAGGGTTGCGGTCCCCTGAGTGGCCCCACACAGAGAACAGAAGGGGCCTGGCGAAGTCCAATTTCCACACTCACTGACCCAAACATACTCATCTGGCCCTCAGGGCCCCGGGAAACAGAGGACACACACCAAAGCACTCGGCAAACATGGAACAGGAGGGTGGACCATCACACAGTACTGTGTTGAGTACTGTGTTATATAAATATATATATTATTGTCACATACACCGGATAGGTGCAGTGATATGTCTTGTTTTACAGGGTCATGGTAGTACAGCACCCCTGGAGCAAGTTAAGGTTCAGTGCCTTGCTCAAGGGCACATCCACACATTTTTCATCTTGTCGGCTCAGGTATTATATACTTTAGCTTCCTTCCACGCTTGTGACACACTCCTTTATGCTTTGGTTAAAGATATAGTAAATAGGGGTGGCAATTCAGTCTGTTATGATTCTCAATAGTTTCCCATCATGGTTGTCTATACCTGGTGGCTTATCATTATTGATGGATAACAATATTTTTTCCATCTCTCCCACATGAACTTGACCAAATTCAAATCAGCAATCCTTCTCTTTCATTGTTAATTTTTTTACTAAAAAAGGATGGTTCGCTGTTCAATGTTGTCATTTCACTTCTCAGCTTTTCCACTTAATTAGTGAAATAGTCATTGAAATAATGGGCAATATAATGGGCAATATCTAAAGGTTTTGTTCTGCCAATGATATAATTTAAGGTACTCCAAAGTCTTTTCCCATTGTGTTGTATGTCATTTATCTTGGTTTAGTAATGTAATTTCTTCTTCTCTTTATTAAGTCACACCTTTTCTCAATGTACAGTATGTCAACCAATCAGCTGAGCAGCCTGACTTGTTAGCCACCTCTTTTGCATAATTTCTTTGAACCATACCATTTTTCAATTCATCATCAATCCAGAGGCCTCTAACAGTTCCCAAGTTAATTTCTTAACAGGTGCATGATTGTCAATAATTTGCATTAATCATTTTACAAATACTTCCAGTGCTGCATCTGGATACCCTTTCTCATACACATACAGTAAACATACAGTAAATGTTTTACATCTTTAACAAAAGAGTCCTGAGAAAATATATTGAATGATCTCTTATAAATTACTTTAGGCCCAACCATTGGCACTTTGGCTTTCCTTGTTATTGCCACAATGTTATGGTCACTACAGCCAATGGGAACTGCTATGTTTTTGGAGAAATGCAGCATTAGTGAAGATATGATCTATATAAGTGGATGACACAGATCCAACACTATTGGTATGCCCTCTAGTTGGTTGAGTCCTCGGTCATAGTACAGGCACTAGTCACAGCTAGAAGCTTCTTCTTGATAGAACAGCTAGTTGCTTACCAGTCAATGTTCAGGTCACCCAGAAAATAGACCTCCCTGAAAACATCACACACTATTAAACATTTCACACACATTATCTAGATACTGACTGTTAGCACTTGGTGTTATATAGAAACTAATGTTGAGTAACATTTTGGGAAGAAAATTTGGAGGATTTTGTTTTGAGATGCACAGGACAACCCTAATACAATATGTGTATATTGGGGAGATAAATGTGGTTTAATATCTAAAAAGAACAAAGAGTGTAAACACGTTGCAATAGTGATGATCTGTTGAACATCCTTTCTAAAGGTTGAAGATGGTTTAACAGCTGGTGCTGACATGACCTTAGTGCCGACTCATTATTATTGCAGTGTTCTCCTCCCCCTGTTCTAATCCCAGGCAAATTCCCCAATAACCTTTCACATGACAGTTTGTACTATTGCTTCAAACTCGTGCCGTGGCCTCCAATAAGGTATTGTCTAGTTCAGAATGTGGCTCACGCCTTATAAACCAGGGGGAGTAGTCAGTACAACTAAGACTATGTCATGTTTTCTTCCCATCCGAGCCCACTTCCAAGACAATTCACAACGTTCATATGAATGGGAGCTTTACTGTTCTTCTATGAGTGACAAAACATTATTCTCTCCACTCTGGAATGGATCCAATTTACGAGATAAGAATGGAAAATGCAATTAGCCTAAACTTTCGAAATATGTAAGGGAATTACAGAGGAAGTCTCACAGTTGTTCCAATTTATCACATTTTTCTGATTATAATTGTCACTCCGGAGATGACTTTACACGTGTTATTGTGTGGTGAATTAAAGGGGAATCCTTTCATTACTTATAGGCTATTAACAAATGGCTCATTTCAGGAACAAGTGTGAGTTTGAGTTGAATGTGACAACAGTGATATACTGCTGAGAAGATGTGGTTGTGCAGCATGGCCCTCTGGGTAACACTTTTCTGTTGCTTTTGGATGAAATTAAGAGTAGAAATGTTTAATGTGACAACCACATCATTTTGAGTGACATAGCCATCCTCAGAATAATTATCATCTGCATTATTACCGTATTAACACCTATAATAAATAGTGTAAATCAATCCCAGTTCCTACTGTTGCTATCCATTTTCAATGTGACTTCATGTTATGATATTTCTGAAGTACTGTATTTTATGTCTGACTCATACAAATGATTATTTTGTGTTTTGTTTGCAGGTTAGAGTTTTTTGTCTTGAATCTTGTTCTGGAGGCAGCTCTACAGAGTGGTCACTAGCTGGCACAGCCACTAAGTCATAAAATCTGATTTAAAACGTAATCCTAACCTTAACCCTAACCTTAAACACACTGCTAACCCTCATGCCTAACCCTTACCTTAAAGTAAGACTAAAAAGCACATTTTTGTTATCATTAATTTTTACAATGTAGACAATTTTGACTTTGCAGCAATATAGACAATTTTTAAATGGCCATGCTCTGCCTCCAGGACAAGACTCATGATAACAAACGTCAACCTGCGTTTTGTGTAGTGTTGCTCTGGTTTGGAACCCACTCTCTTACAAAGGTGTGTTACTGCCATCTTCTGGTTTGTGTTTATCCCAGTGATAATGCATGGGGTGTGGAAAGGGTTTATCCAATATTGAACTTTTTCACTAGATGGCACTATGTTCACCATCAATAGATAATAATGTAATAGATAATAATGTAATCCATATTGGTGGCAACGAATTGTCTCTGGTTATTTAAAAAATAAATGTTTTCACCTTTATTTAACCAGGTAGGCTAGTTGAGAACAAGTTCCCATTTACAACTGCGACCTGGCCAAGATAAAGCAAAGCAGTGCGACACAAACAACAACACAGAGTTACACATGGAATAAACAAGCGTACAGTCAATAACACAATAGAAAAAAAGAAAGTCTATATACAGTGTGTGCAAATGGCGTGAGGAGGTAAGGCAATAAATAGGCCATAGTAGCAAGTAATTACAATTTAGCAAATTAACACTGGAGTGATAGATGTGCAGATGATGATGTGCAAGTAGAAATACTGGTGTGCAAAAGAGCAAAAAAGTAAATAAAAACCTTATGTCCTGATTCTCCACCCTTTTCCAGAACTGTGTACATAGATTTAAATCATAGGATTGGTGCAAACTTTGGCTGGAGGTACAAACCCATGTGATAAAGTGTGGAGAGAAGTGGAGAATCGGTATGCAGCTAATGGTCCCGTGAAAAGAGTGTCTAGTGAATTTCAACCTGGCACCCCAGGGACCCCCATAACACGTTACCAAAAAAATGTATGATGTCTGATCTTATCATCAGATGAAGGATAATGGCAAGAAGTAATCAACATTCTAAAATTAATAGATTTGGTTGATATTTTTTCATTATTTTGACCTCCCCACATTATACATGGAAGAGGATGCGTTAACTCTAACATAGCCTATTAGCTAGAAATGTAATGCCAAACACATTTTTGCCAAGGGGGCGATTCCGACCCAAGGTAAGAGTGTGTAAATGGAACATAATTCTCTTTTATGCCTTTTCTCTCTACGGTAGCCTGACCTTGAATTTAAGCATCAGAATACCATGCTCTTCACCCGCTATTCGTTGGGGATGGAGATCAAAGAAATGAAGGTCTGGCGGAGGTGCGTCTACAGATAAGACATATACTGACTTTGACTTAATTCCCTCATAATTCCACCATCTTTACATGAAACGATGAGTAAGGTTCTTGATTTGTGATTTATAGAATGTTTTAATTATTTGGCCAGATTTTTTACTGTATTATATACATTTTGTATTGTGTTAAATATTAGCCACTATTCGTAGCCACCATCAGTTGTATCCACATACATTTAAAACTGTCACTGGCTTTCGTGTTAGTTTGACTGCAAAGCCCGTTACGCACTTGTATAAAGTAAGTCTGAATACCAACTACTTAGAAGTGTGTAGTCTGAATCAGGCCCTAAGAGCAGCTGTTTAGTTGGTTAAACAAAGGTTAGCCATGTGTTGTCAAAAATGTATGTTCAAGTCAAGAAAGCTTACCAGCGGGGCCTCCTGAGTGGCGCAGTGGGCTTCACTAGAGACCTGAGTTAGATCCCACGCTGTGTCACAGCTGGCCGTGACCAAGCGACCCATGAGGCGACCCACAATTGGCCCAGTGTCATCCGGATTAGGGGAGGGTTTGGCTGGCTGGGATTTCCTTGTCCCATCGTGATCTAGCAACTCCTTGTGGCGGGCTGGGCGCCTTCAAGCTGACGCTGGTTGCCAGCTGGACGGTGTTTACTCGGACACATTGGTGCTGCCGGCTTCCGAGTTAAGCAAGTAGTGTGTCAAGAAGCAGTGTGGCTTGGCAGGGTCGTGTTGGAGGACGCATGGCTCTTAACTTCGTAGGGGATTTGCAGCGATGGGACAAGACTGTAACTACCAATTGGATATCACAAAAAAGGGGTAAAAGTACAACAAAAAAAGAAAGCTTACCAGCAGCCAGCTGCACTGGTAGCCTATTCGCAGGTGCTTTTTCATAGCCATATACTCCAATGAGTGTAATTAGCTACAATGAGTGTAATTAGCTCAATATTAGGAGTTGAGAAATGAAATTGACGTCGTTAGAAAGAAAATATATGTGATCCTGGTGCCACAAAATAATCAAAAAGTCTGACTGCACAGAGATGCTTGGGAAAATGGTCACAACTGAGGTCCAACGTATGTTTCAGGGTAGGGGGGTGTATCTGAGCTCCATCAGCTAGGACTTGACAATGGTTAATCAAATCTCCCCCTTCTTGCTCAATTTTGCATGCCTTCTCAAACAGCTACAACTGTATACTGTATGCATTCACACATCAAGTCTTCTCTTGAGTTGGGCTCGGGGATGGAACAACTGTTGAATATCTGAGCTTGTGGTTGTTTGTGAGGGAAGGGTGGTGTGTGTGTGTGTGTCCCACATCTGTTGCAATGGTGTAATGATGTTAGGGACAAAACAGGATGAATCACAATAATTGTTTGCCAAAAGAAATTGTAATGCCAATCCTGGTAACAGGTGACAATCCTTCCTATGAACTGCCTACATTATTACGCATATCATTTGTTAATTGTGGAAATAAATAACATATGCAAGATTTTTTTATATATATACAGTACCAGTCAAAAGTTTCGACACATCTACTCATTCAAGGGTTTTTCTTTATGTTTACTATTTTCTACATTGTAGAATAATAGTGAAGACATCAAAACTATGAAATAGCACATATGGAATCATGTAGTAACCATAAAAGTGTTAAACAAATCTAAATATATTTTTTATTGGAGAGTCTTCAAAGTAGCCACCCTTTGCATTGATGACAGCTTTGCATAATCTTGGCATTCTTTTTACATACACTGCTCAAAAAAATAAAGGGAACACTTAAACAACACAATGTAACTCCAAGTCAATCACACTTCTGTGAAATCAAACTGTCCACTTAGGAAGCACCACTGATTGACAATACATTTCACATGCTGTTGTGCAAATGGAATAGACAACAGGTGGAAATTATAGGCAATTAGCAAGACACCCCCAATAAAGGAGTGGTTCTGCAGGTGGTGACCACAGACCACTTCTCAGTTCCTATGCTTCCTGGGTGATGTTTTGGTCACTTTTGAATGCTGGCGGTGCTTTCACTCTAGTGGTAGCATGAGATGGTGTCTACAACCCACACAAGTGGCTCAGGTAGTGCAGCTCATCCAGGATGGCACATCAATGCGAGCTGTGGCAAGAAGGTTTGCTGTGTCTGTCAGCGTAGTGTCCAGAGCATGGAGGCGCTATCAGGAGACAGGCCAGTACATCAGGAGATGTGGAGGAGGCCGTAGGAGGGCAACAACCCAGCAGCAGGACCGCTACCTCCGCCTTTGTGCAAGGAGGAGCAGGATGAGCACTGCCAGAGCCCTGCAAAATGACCTCCAGCAGGCCACAAATGTGCATGTGTCTGCTCAAACGGTCAGAAACAGACTCCATGAGGGTGGTATGAGGGCCCGACGTCCACAGGTGGGGGTTGTGCTTACAGCCCAACACCGTGCAGGACGTTTGGCATTTGCCAGAGAACACCAAGATTGGCAAATTCGCCACTGGCGCCCTGTGCTCTTCACAGATGAAAGCAGGTTCACACTGAGCACATGTGGCAGACGTGACAGAGTCTGGAGACGCCGTGGAGAACGTTCTGCTGCCTGCAACATCCTCCAGCATGACCGGTTTGGCGGTGGGTCAGTCATGGTGTGGGGTGGCATTTCTTTGGGGGGCCGCACAGCCCTCCATGTGCTCGCCAGAGGTAGCCTGACTGCCATTAGGTACTGAGATGAGATCCTCAGACCCCTTGTGAGACCATATGCTGGTGCGGTTGGCCCTGGGTTCCTCCTAATGCAAGACCATGCTAGACCTCATGTGGCTGGAGTGTGTCAGCAGTTCCTGCAAGAGGAAGGCATTGATGCTATGGACTGGCCCGCCCATTCCCCAGACCTGAATCCAATTGAGCACATCTGGGACATCATGTCTCGCTCCATCCACCAACGCCACGTTGCACCACAGACTGTCCAGGAGTTGGCGGATGCTTTAGTCCAGGTCTGGGAGGAGATCCCTCAGGAGACCATCCACCACCTCATCAGGAGCATGCCCAGGCGTTGTAGGGAGTTCATACAGGCACGTGGAGGCCACACACACTACTGAGCCTCATTTTGACTTGTTTTAAGGACGTTACATCAAAGTTGGATCAGCCTGTAGTGTGGTTTTCCACTTTAATTTTTAGTGTGACTCCAAATCCAGACCTCCATGGGTTGATAAATTGGATTTCCATTGATTATTTTTGTGTGATTTTGTTGTCAGCACATTCAACTATGTAAAGAAAAAAGTATTTAATAAGATTATTTCATTCATTCAGATCTAGGATGTGTTATTTTAGTGTTCCCTTTATTTTTTTGAGCAGTGTATTTACCTATGGCCTTGCCTACACCAAGTGACTTGTTTTTTTAATTATATGAGCAAAAAATATTAAATTTTATTTGCAACGGCAAGCCAGACAAAATTAAACAGGCCTATTTACATAATTAATATGAATTCTGAAGGCAGAAATGATTCAATATTAAAGCATTAGACCTCTCACTAAAGGCTTCAGTCATACAAAAGTTATACTTAAATCTGAACTGATTCTCTAGCAGATTAGTAACAATGTCTCACCCCATGTTCAAGAATTACACGCTCCCTCAAAACTGTAAAAACTGCACATTTTAGAGTGGACTTTTATTGTCCCCAGCACAAGGTGCACCTGTGTAATGATCATGCTGTTTAATCAGCTTCTTGATATGCCACACCTGCCAGGTGAATGGATTATCTTGGCAAAGGAGAGACGCTCGCTAATAGGGATGCAAACACATTTTGCACAACATTTGAGAGAAATATGTTTTTTGTCATTATGGAACATTTCTGGATTTTTTATTTCAGCTCATGAAACATGGGACCAACACTTTACATGTTGCGTTTTTATTTTTGTTCAGTGTTTATGGAAATGTCTGCTCTAATCAAAATTACAACTAATTGCAGCATTACTGCAACAATGGAAGAGGCAAGTGGAAGTGGGGGAAAGTCTGTCGGCCCTGCATTAAAGACCAAAATTGGGTAAAAGAATTGTGATCAATAAAAAAAGTATACAGTTTCTAAGGACCAAAAGATTGACAGCTGTGCGATATAGACTGCAAAATAGTTGGGAAGAGATTTTAGAACTCATGAACAAAATGCTGGATTCAAAACTTCGTTTTTCAATTTAAAGTATTATTATTACAAAATTATTACAAAGTTCTTGCAAACAATAGAATGTTATACAGTCAGGTCCATGAATATTTGTCTACCACAGCATATTGGAGTTGAAATTAAATAATGCATATGAGCTGAAAGTGCAGACTTTCCACTTTAATTTGAGAGTATTTACATCCAATTTCAGTGAACGATGTAGGAATTACAGCACTTTTTATTTGTGGTCCCCCCTTTTTAAGGGACCAAAAGTAATTGGACTGTTCAGCTGTTCCATGGCCAGTTGTGTGTTATTCTGTCATTAGTTAATTTACAAGTAAAGAGATAAAAGGTCTAGAGTTGTTTTTTTTTATCTGTTGCTGTTAACCCTCAATATGAAGTCCAAAGAGCTGCCAGTGAAGCAAGCCATCATTAGGCTGAAAAATCTTAACAAACCCATCAGAGAGATAGCAAAAACATTAGGTGTGGCCAAATCAACTATTTGGTACATTCTTAAACAGAAATAGCGCACTTGTGAGCTCAGGAATATGAAAAGGCCCGGAGGACCACGGAAAACAACTGGTGGATGAAAGAATAATTATTTCCCTGGTGAAGAAAAAAACCCTTCACAACAGTTGGCCAAATCAAGAACACCCTCCAAGAGGTAGGCGTATATAGTTGAAATCGGAAGTTTACATACACCTTAGCCAAATACATTTAAATTCAGTTTTTCACAATTCCTGACCTCTAATCCTAGTAACAATTCCCTGTCTTAGGTCAGTTAGGATCACCACTTTATTTTAAGAATTGAAATGTCAGAATAATAGAATGATTTATTTCAGCTTTTATTTATTTCATCACATTCCCAGTGGGTCAGAAGTTTACATACACTCAATTAGTACTTGGAAGCATTGCCTTTAAAATGTTTAACTTGGGTCAAACGTTTTGGGTAGCCTTCCACAAGCTTCCCACAATAAGGGGTGAATTTTGGCCCATTCCTCCTGACAGAGCTGGTGTAATTGAATCAGGTTTGTAGGCCTCCTTGCTCGAACACGCTTTTTCAGTTCTGCCCACAAATGTTCTATAGAATTGAGGTCAGGGCTTTGTGATGGCCACTCCAATACCTTGACTTTGTTGTCCTTAAGCCATTTTGCCACAACTTTGGAAGTATGCTTGGGGTCATTGTCCATTTGGAAGACCCATTTGCGACTAAGCTTTAACTTCCTGACTGATGTCTTGAGATATTACTTCAATATATGAACATACATTTCCATCCTCATGATGCCATCTATTTTGTGAAGTGCACCAGTCCCTCCTGCAATAAAGCAGCCCCACAACATGATGCTGCCACCGCCGTGCTTCATGGTTGGGATGGTGTTCTTCGGCTTGCAAGCCTCCCCCTTCTTCCTCCAAATGTAATGATGGCCAAACAGTTATATTTTTGTTTCATCAGACCAGAGGACATTTCTCCACAAAGTACGATCTTTGTCCCCTTGTGCAGTTGCAAACTGTAGTCTGTTTTTTTATGGTGGTTTTGGAGCAGTGGCTTCTTCCTTGCTGAGCGGCCTTCAGGTTATGTCGATATAGGACTCATTTTACTGTGGATATAGGTACTTTTGTACCTGTTTCCTCTAGCATCTTCACAAGGTCCTTTGCTCTGTTCTGGGATTGATTTGCACTTTTCGCACCAAAGTACGTTCATCTCTAGGAGACAGAACGCGTCTCCTTCCTGAGCGGTATGACGGCTGCGTGGCCCATGGTGTTTATACTTGCATACTATTGTTTGTACAGATGAACGTGATACCTTCAGGCGTTTGGAAATTGCTCCCAAGGATGAATCAGACTTGTGGAGGTCTAAAATCTTTTTTCTGAGGTCTTGGCTGATTTCTTTGGATTTTCGCATGATGTCAAGTAAAGAGGAACTGAGTTTGAAGGTAGGCCTTGAAATACATCCACAGGTACACCTCGGATTGACTCAAATGATGTCAATTAGCCTATCAGAATCTTCTAAAGCCATGGCACCATTTTCTGGAATTTTCCAAGCTGTTTAAAGGCACAGTCAACTTAGTGTATGCAAACTTCTGACCCACTGGAATTGTGATACAGTGAATTATTAGTGAAATAATCTGTCTGTAAACAATTGTTGGAGAAATGACTTGTGTCATGCACAAAGTAGATGTCCTAACTGACTTGCCAAAACTATAGTTTGTTAATAAGACATTTGTGGAGTGGTTGAAAAACGAGTTTTAATGACTCCAACTTAAGTGTATGTAAACTTCCGACTTCAACTGTATGTGTCAAAGTCAACAATCAAGAGAAGACTTCACCAGAGTAAATACAGAGGGTTTACCACAAGATATAAACCCTTGGAAAGCCTCAAAAACAGGAAGACCAGATTAGAGTTAACCAAAAAAACATTTTAAAAAGCCTGTACTGTTCTGGAACAACATCCTATGGACAGATGTGACAAAGATCAACTTGTACCAGAGTGATGGGAAGAGAAGAGTATGGAGAAAGGAAGGAACTGCTCATGATCCGAAGCATACCACCTCATCTGTGAAGCATGGTGGAGATAGTGTTATGGCGTGGGCATGTATGGCTGCCAATGGAACTGGTTCCCTTGTATTTATTGATGATGTGACTGCTGACAAAAGCACCAGGATGAATTATGAAGTGTTTAGGGCTATATTATCTGCTCAGATTCAGCCAAATACTTCGAAACTCAATGGACGGTGTTTCACAGTGAAGATGGACAATGCCCCGAAGCATACTGCGAAAGCAAACCAATACTATTTTAAGTCAAAGAAGTGGAATGTTCTGCAATTGCCAAGTCAATCACCTGATTCCAATTGAGCATACATTTCACTTGCTGAAGGCAAAACTGAAGGCAAACACCCCAAGAACAGCAGGAACTGAAGACAGCTGCAGAGAAAGGCCTGGCAGAGCATCACCAGGGAAGAAACGCAGGATCTGGTGATGTCTATGGGTCCTAGACTTCAGGCAGCCACCATGAAATGTTTTGAAAGGCTGGTAATGGCTCACATTAACACCATTATCCCAGAAATCCTAGACCCACCCCAATTTCCATACCACACCAACAGATTCACAGATGATGCAATCTATATTGCACTCCACATTGCCCTTTCACACCTGGACAAAAGGAACACCTATGTGAGAATGCTATTCATTGACTACAGCTCAGTGTTCAACACCATAGTGCCCTCAAAGCTCATCACTAAGCTAAGGACCCTGGGACTAAACACCTCCCTCTGCAACTGGATCCTGGACTTCCTGACGGGCCGCCCCCAGTTGGTGAGGGTAGGTATCAACACATCCTCCACGCTTATCCTCAACACAGGGTCCCCTCAAGGATGTGTGCTCAGTCCCCTTCTGTACTTCCTGTTCACTCATGACTGCGCAGCCAGGCACGACTCCAACACCCTCATTAAGTTTGCTGATGACACAACAGTGGTAGGCCTGATCACCTACAACAATGAGACAGCGTATAGGGAGGAGGTCAGAGACCTGACCGTGTGGTGCAAGGACAACAACCTCTCCCTCAACGTGATCAAGACAAAGGAGATGTTTGTGGACTACAATAAAAGGAGGACCGAGCACGCCCCCATTCTCATCGACGGGGCTGTAGTGGAGCAGGTTGAAGGAAGGAAGGTTCCTTGGCATCCACATCACCAGCAAACTAACATGGTCCAAGCACACCAAGACAGTTGTGAAGAGGGCACCACAAAACCTATTCCCCCTCAGGAGACTGAAACGATTTGGCATGGGTCCTCAGATCCTCAAAAGGTTTTACAGCTGCACCATCGAGAGCATCCTGACGGATTGCATCACTGCCTGGTATGGCAACTGCTCTGCCTTCGACCGCAAGGCACTATAGAGGGTAGTGCGTACGGCCCAGTACATCACCGAGGCCAAACTTCATGCCATCTGGGACCTCTATACCAGGCAGTGTCAGAGGAAGGCCCTAAAAATTGTCAAACACTCTAGCAACCCAAGTAATAGACTGTTCTCTCTGCTACCGCACAGCAAGCGGTACCGGAAGGCCAAGTCTAGGTCCAAGAGGCTTCTAAACAGCTTCTACCCCCAAGCCATAAGACTCTGAACAGCTAATCAAATGGCTACCCAAACTATTTGCATTGCCCCCCCCCCCCCACCCCCACCCTCTTCTACGCTGCTGCTACTGTCTGTTATTATCTATGCATAGTCACTTTAATAACTCTACCTACATGTACATATTACCTTAATTACCTCGACACCGGTGCCCCCACACATTGACTTTGTACCGGTACCCCCTGTATATAGCCCCACTTTTGTTAATTACTGCTACTCTTTAATTATTTGTTATTCTTATCTCCTACTTTTTTTGTAGGTATTTTCTTAAAACTGCATTGTTGGTTAAGGGCTTGTAAGTAAGCATTTCACTGTAAGGTCTAGACCTGTTGTATTCAGCGCATGTGACAAATAACATTTGATTTGATTTGTCCAAATAATTATGGACCTGACTGTATATATATATGGGGTATACAACCATCCCAGCTCTGCAGATTTTTCTGAGCAGAGACAGAATCATTAGTTTTGGCGCTGTCCATATGTAGCTTGTTTTTAGTCGCAGGATCAGGAATTGCTGAAGATTTGCAACATTTAACTGGAGCTAAGTCTGCAAATAGCACTGCTGGATGACTTAAAATGTCATAGTCAATCAATCAATACTCTTAGCAAAAATCACTTTTTCATTTATTTTCGGACCCCTTGCAGTACCCCCGGTTGAATATCCCTGATTCAATCCAATCTCTGATTTTAAACAAATTCATTCATTTCGAAGACAGTGGAGTATGGGGAGTACAGTTGGTCAATTGTCAAATGTAATCTCTTCTTCATCTTCTCTTTCTCCAACTCTGTCTTTTTGTTTTCCCTTGACCTGAAGGTTATCAGTTCTCTAGATGAATGGGCTAATAAATCTGTGCCATAAAAATGAATCATAAGCAGAAATCCGCAGGGGGGATATTCAGTACTGTGCGATGTTCAGAACTCAACAGAAGACGTCTAATGACCATAACTGACAAGATTCTCCATTATGTGGAAGAGAGAGGAGTGTACACTCAATACATCACACTTTTATATGCAATATCCTAAACATCATGAAGTATTGCATATCAAAGACATTGAAGAACATACTGTATGAAATAATTTGTAAGCAAAAACAAAAACAAATCCAATGCACCCAAATGATGTATATAAATCCTGTATTGCTCATGCTATGTATTGGCCAGTGAGAGGCTTTGAAGTGGGGCGCCACAGGTCAACCATATTAGCACTCCCCATAAGGAGCAGTCCTCCATAGGAATGAATGGAATTCTACAGTATTTCATGTTTCATGGACAAAATGAAATGTATTTCATTTTTGTTGTTGTAGGATTTCAAAAACGTATACTTAAATCTTGTATTTTTATGTTTAGATCACACAATATAATTGAAATGTATGCACTAAGGTGTCTGTAATTGAATAAATGTGTCAAAAACAAATGTAAATATGATATGGCTTCCCCCAAAAACTGTACAATGGTGGAGGAGTACCAAGATGGAGGGACAGTGGCTTCAACACAGCGCCCCCAGTCAGACATCGAATATATATATATATATACACACACACACACTGTACTATACCCCAATCCAGCCATCTTTTTTACACAGTAAGTAAGAATCCCTGCATCAGAAAGGCAGAATGAAAAATTGATATACACTGGGTCACAGAGGAGTCAGCGCACCACATCACCAAGTAGAGTGCTACTTTTAGTGGGAATGCACTGATACAGCCATCTCTGACATCAGAAGGGCAAAGGTCAACAACAACCCATGGAGCTAGCTCAAATTATATAGAATCTGTCCCAAATGACACCCCATTCAAAAGTACTGCACTTAACTGAGACAAAGACACATAGCACCACGCAGATACTGCGTTACCAGCAATGTTAATTAGGAGATCAGCTATAATAGCTTCAACAACCACTGGATTGCTTGCATATGAAGCTGGGTCATTAGTGTCTTTTTAGAATAATTTGACAGTTTGTGTCAATTGGAGAGAGAGAGCGCGTTATTACAGTGGAATAATTGCAGCCTCTCTCAGGGAGAGGTTGCCCTGGAAGCATCATGTGGCTAATGAGCATTTGTTATGATTCCAGAGAAACAGCCGAACACTTGAAGGGAGAGATTTAATTTGACAGCCAATTTCACCCTGAAAAAAACAAATATCTTATTTAGTGTGTTGTATTATACCTGATAGTACTAACAAACAACCTATTTAAAGCTATTCTCATATAGAAGATATATCACTGGATGTGTGTTTTGTTGAAACTCATTGCTCAAGGGCTTGTACACTCATAAAATGTATGCATGTCCTGTGTGTAATGTAGTGTTATAATGGCTTCTGTCCCAAAGCTATGTAGCTAGCTGAGAAAATACACTTTTTAGACAAAATTGTATTTTTGTTCAACTCATGTAATGTAACCCAACACGCAAACCTCATTAGTGGACCTTCAGGGTTAGGGCTGATTGCATATCCCCATTCACTTCAATCTGAATAAACTCATGTGTTCAGTGACAATGTGACAGAGTGGTAGAAGATGGTGGTTTTTGTGCACAGAGCAGTGAAAGGGACCAAAACAGGACAAGCCCAAACTGCCAAGAGGCAGTGCATCAGAGGCATTGACAACTGAAAGGTCAGCTCTGTCTAGGCTCTTATAAAACTCATCAATATTTCATCACATACATTAACCTTCATTCCCAGTACATTATTAATGAGTGCATAGAGTTTTGATGAAGTGGGGGGAGGCAGGATATGAAAAAGCCTAATCTCCAAGTATTTACATCATTTCCCAACAAAACCCTGCTGTACTTTAGCTACAGCACAATGCAGTGCTGCAGTCAGTCTGACAAACTCTGCGCACTTATGAGCTACACGAATGGATTATTCTCCATAAGTAATTCCATAAAGCAGTTTCATAAAAGTATAATGTGAATTTACTTTGAATGGCATTCTGTTCAAATCAGTTGACAATTCAGAGAAAGAGACTAACTGATTCAACGGTGAGGTGAAACATTCAGGTGGCAGATATTGCAGAACTGTAATTAATAGACCTCACATGACCCCCTATTCACCATGACAGTCAGTCATACATAATAAATATCTGTCTGTACAACTAATTTCTATCTGAATTCTGTGTAACGTTGGACACTCCTGATCTGTATTGCATAGTCATGACACACGGCAGTGGATCTATGTTGGTTCTAAGGAGGAGTGGAGGATCAACATGAAAATAAACCCTGGACTTTTGAATAACCGATTAAGCAAAGTATGATAGCATGATTCACTTTACAGGTGTAGGATCATAATTTGACCTGTATTTTGGCAGCAAAATAATCCTGCAGCAATAGGATTTTAACTTTTAGTCCATAATGTTGCTTGACCGGTGGTTAGGCTATTAGCTGGTCAAAATGAGGCTACATGAAAAGTGGAATACTGTTAATATAACCGTGTTAGTGCAGGTTTTCAGTGAATGTACATCACAAAGCTCGTCTGCATTTCCTGCAGCACAAGACAATTCTCAGCAAGAAAAGAGTGATCAAATGAAGATCCTACATTTGTAAGTATAAACACTACAGTATGCACTACTGTAAGTCGCTCTGGATAAGAGCGTCTGCTAAATGATGTAAATGTAATGTAAATGTAATTGCGGAGGAGAGATAGCCACTATAACAATAGATTTTCACATAAGACTCCCATATCATGGTGACTCAATATGCTCTACCAACTGGGGCTTTCTGAGGAAGAGAGGAATTTCTCTCAGGCCCTGTATTGTGTCTGAAGAGGACAAATGACAAAATGTGGACATTTTCTACTGGAAAAACGTCTGTCAGTGAGTTATGGGTCTGAAACGCAACACCAACAGCTAATAGAATTGCTTCTGACCTTTCCAGAGTAAGCCATGATAACAAAAGCTCTCTAATGTTAGAATCGTAAGGCAATGATTAGTCATTGATATAAATAGATAACCCGGCAAAGAGGTAGGAGCCAAGAGCACTGGAAGAGAAGGCTCCCACCTGAAAACATAGTAGGAACACTGCTGTTAGAACAAACATACTGAATATATAGGGCTATATTTCTGTCTCTTCTCCTTACATTTAAATTGATTTATATTACATAAATATACAGTAGTTTCTTCTACAAAAGTGTGGCGCTTGTATGTGGAAACCCATTCGCTGTAGCCAGCTAGGAACTGGGTTACCCCATATTGTTTTTATAGTAAGCCTACAGTAGTCAGATATACAGTATAATCAGGAATGTGATTGTCAAAATAAAGACAATCATGGGTAAAAGCTATCGGTCCACTTTGATTGTAAAATACAGGTGTGAGAATTGGCCGTCCGGATTTTCTAAGGTCAAACAATCAGGAATTCCAGATTGGTCAGAAATATCAGTAAATCAAATCCCCTCTCTCAGTAATTCCTAAGGAAAGTGGTGTACTTAGTCCTTACTAGGTCCTGCCTGTGCCTGGTAACAGCACTTGTAGCAGTGCTGGATGGTGGTTATAAGAAACATAAGCTGTTGCTTAGGGGCCCCCGGCTGCTAGGGGGCCCCAGACCCAATGATTATTATTATATATATAATTTTTGGGGGAACTCAGGTGTCTCAACTTACTGTTGAGAGTTATAATAGTAGAATACACAAGGTGTAAGTTCTAAATTTGGTTGTGCATCAGCAGTTTCTCTCTTGTTTTGTCAGTCACTGACAATCACTCAATTAGCCATGTCAGCTTACCATTTTTGCATTGTTAAATTAGTCTAGCCAGTTATCTACACTTGTAGTAATCATAGCCGAATATCAACCGGGCACGTGCTCAGGGGCCCTGACCCACATTGATTTTGTTAGTCACTCTTACTCAGATATCCTTAACATGGCATAAGTCATGGCAAAACGTGTAGAACTGTAGAAAGGTGCTTTAAAACTGGATATTTTCTCTAAGCCCCAATGATTAAATGTGTAGAATTGCAGGAAATGCACTTTAAAACATTAGTAAAAAAAATTTTTTAAATTTAAAAAAAATCCCCACCCTTAAGAGGGGGTCAAACATTTTCTAGGCCTGCTTGGCGTGGGGACCCACCAACCAAATCTCGCTTAGAGCCCCCAAAAGGCTAGAGCCGGCCCTGACTGGCCCTAATCTATCACTCATTGGACTTGCACTTAAACAGTGGCGTTTGTCAAATACAAAGACCTTTCCAATCCATCGTCATGAATAATGCAGAGTATATGTCCGCAGGGTCACTCCATTTGTGGTTTCTCACAAAAGGACAACATTTAGTGCTAAAGGTACAAAAGACCTGCAGGTTTAATTCAACCGCCAAAGTAGGGCAAGCTTAATATGGGCCAGCTCCTCTGGTTTACAGTAGCTCCACATTGATACACATCTTTGTTCAATGTGTATGATGATTAAATTATTCAGATTTTCATTCATTATACATATTTGTAACCTGTTCATGTGAACATAAGAGGTTGTGCCTCCCTATTAAGAGGTTGTGCAGCATTGGGCCCTTGACAACTATCCTGGGTACAACTATCCTGGGTCTTTTTAGATATCATTCCACTCCTGTCATTTGCCAAAGACAGGTGTGGCAAGGAGTGAAACATTAGCTAAAAAGACTGGTACCCAGTTTAATCAAAAACGAGCAGATGGTACGTGTAGCTACACATATGTTTAGGATTATGAAAAGTAATACAAGACATGATTTAAAATACTGCTAGCTAGATTGTGGAGCGAGAAATGTGTTGCTGATTCATTCAACCGCAAGAGATTCTCATCAGATATTGATCCCAATCATGATTGTGACTGACATTCTGAAACAACGCAAAATGTCTTAACTACACATACTGTGATATATATTAATCTTCTAGACATTAAACAGAGCTAATAACCCAATCTCATGGAAGTGTTAATATATGAACTGTGAGAAAATGTTTACAAAGCGTGAAATAGAAGAAAACGATAACGTGATGAAATCACACCCAATAGTGATCCAATTAATTTCACAGAGGAAAAAGTGACCAAAGGGAAAATGCAGGGTCTTTGAGGCTTTACAAATAGTAGTACATCTTTATTAATATATTTTCATAAAACAATTTGAGACCGTATCAAAAATTCAGTAAAAACATTAGATTTTTTCCCCCTCACCACTTTTCCTTATGGTGATATCAGATATGAAACCTACATTATTCACTGGTCTTCCTCCCACATCGTATTCTTTACAGGATGCAATATTTTCAGTGATGGGAAAGTCTACTTTTTTTGCCCCCTTCAAACTATGATTTAAATTTATGACATCGTGACAAATCTAGACAAAAAAAATTGAGAATAAAATTTCCCTCCCACTAGCATAACTCTACTGATAAAACATATTAACGTTATGAGATCTTCAGTTTCACAGGCACGCCATTATGTACATACACTTGTCTCACAACTGATGATGACTGAGAGACTAACGATACAGTGCAGCAGCATAGAGGCAGAGAGCACGGATATTGCAGAACTGTACGTTCCCCCTCACTTTTCTTATTTCATTTACTTAATAAAAGTTAAGGTTATTTTCTCATTGTGATAAAATCTCTTCTGCAACAGACCTGGTCCAAGGGAGACCTGAACCCAAAAACATACATCAACACTAACAAATAATTGATCAATCTAGTAGCCTAATGATTTACTTCCATCAGCTCACTTTGCTGCCTAGTTACAGCATCTCATTGACCCAGCATTATGATGAAAAAGAAAACAGGAATACTTTGCTTTATCACTACCTTGGCAACCCTGGAATAGTACAGTGCCTTCAGAAAGTACTCATACCATTATTGCACATTTTGTGTTACAATTTAAAAATATATTTTTTTCTCTCTTCCCCTTCACCCATCTACACACAATACCCCATAATGACAAAAGTCAAAACATGTTTTTAGAGATGTTTGCTAATTTCTTAAATTTAACAGACATCTCATTTACATAAGAATTCATACCCCGGAGTCAATACATATTAGAATCACTTTTGTCAGCAATTACAGCTGTGAGTCTTTCTGGGTAAGTCTAAGAGCCTTGTACTCAGGACATAGTCAAATTTCTTTGCCACATTTTTTGCAGTTTCACTGTACTGCACATTTTTACTCCTAAACATATTTAGGGTTGCCATAACAAAGGGGTTGAATACTAAGACAAGACATTTCAGCTTTTCATTAATTAATTTGTAAAGAATTTGAAAAAACATAATTCCACTTTGACATTATAGGCTAGTGTGGGTAAGCCAGTGACAAACTAAATTTTATCAATTTTAAATTGATGCTGTAAAAAGTCAAGGGGTGTGAATACTTTCTAAAGGCACTGTATAGTGATCTCTCTGTTTCAGGGGCAAGATCAGCGGCAAGTTAATACACCGATGTATATTGACGTCGTTATTCCTCCTGTTTTGTAATCCCCTTACATTAAGAAGTGTGGTCACTCACTATCAGTCTATGATTTACTTGTTGATCAAGTACAGTACCTGTATAGCAGAGGATATTTCAGTCTCATTATGCATAAAAAAAAATAAAAAAACGTCCTTTTTAGGCTACCAGTTAGAATGTTCAGTTCTGCCAGATAGAAAGGGCTAGTTTTATTAGGCGTCTGCACCAGTGAAAGTTTTACACCTGTTATTTTTAAGAGGGGATAAAACGTAAAAGAAAGAAAAAGGGTAACATTAAGAGGAGAATATAAAATGTAAGGTTATGATGTAAATAAACGATGGTTTCATGTTTTTAGTTTGACTTTGTCTTAGATGACCTTCTAAAAATAACAGGAGCAAAATCTTAGTAGAGCTAATCCAAAGACCAATAAGTGATACTGTAATTGGTATAAAGATGAACTTTGTGATTGAGAGCCTACACGTCTGTTGTCATGGTGACATTTGCTCCAAGGCCTCTGCAGCCTACAGTCTCTCTCGCTTTTGCATTATTTTCTATACAATAGAAACAGTACATCTTCAAAGATAAAAATTATTATTCTTGGCAAGAACAGATAAAAAAAAAAAAAGATTACGCAAGAGTTGAAAGCATAACTATGAAGGACAACAAAAGAAAGAGCTGGCGTTTACAAACGGTCTCTGTCCAGTTTTCCTGTGCCAGTGTTAGACTTATACAGTACGTTATCCATAGTGGTCACTTATACAGATGTGGTCGTCTACTCCGGCTATGTCAAAGCCATCCCACTTTACAGTGTGTAAAATCCTTCCGGAAATTGTTTTCAAACAAAAGTCACCACAGCTCCCCCTCTTCCTCCATCCCAAAGCCAAGGCACCTGTAAGCGTTAGGGAGGCACGTAGGGAGGTGGTGACCTGTATGATGTCATGTTCTTGGGGCGGGACCCTTTCCCCTCGATGGGGACGGTGAAGGGTGGCGGGGGCTGATAGGGGGGTGCGTTGGGGTCATCATCATGGTAGATGGAGTACTCCTCCATCAGGAGATCCTGGTTGAGCAGGGTGCTGTGAGGGCCAGCCATGTTGGGGTACTCTGGAGGGGGCAGGGGTGGCTTCTCCTCATGCAGGATGAGGGGGATACTGGAGGACGGGGGAGACTTGGAGTCATCCAGCTCATCTGCAAAGATGATGGGCACGCCTTTCTTGATGAAGGTAGCCTGCTCCTCAATGCTCATCTTGCCCTTGCGCTTCTTGCGGTAGCAGACCATGGCGATGACGCCGGCAATCAGCAGTAGCGCCGCCACCACCACAGCTGGGATAACTGTGTGCAGGTAAACATCGTCACTGGTGCTACGACCAGTGCCAGGGGAAGGAGTGGCTGGAGGGGGAACAGGAATGGTCACCTCTCCTGGGGGCACGAACGTGTAGGTCTGGCATTTGTTGGTGCCGCGGACGGAGATGTTGATGGGTTTAAAGTCTGGCTCCATGGCATTGGAGAAGGCCAGAGTGGGCCTGCCCTGGGGGTCGGAGATCTTTCTGCTGAGGACGGTGATCTGGTCCTTGGGACAGGGGCTCTGCTGGAGGCTGTTGTTGGTCCACTCCACCACGATGGAGCCCTTGGTGATACTCCGCAGGGTCACTGTGCTGGTGTTCCGGTCACCCAATGCATACGCCAGCTTCTTAGTCAGGAGGATCTTTTTGTGGACGTTGTTGGCCAATGTCTTGGGCTCACCATGGAAACGGGCGGCAAAAACAACGGAGGGCTTATCGGTGGACGGCCAACGGTTGACATGCACCTCAAAGGCATCTATGGTGCTCATGCCTGCCTTATCGGTGGCCAGCATAAAGTACTCGTGTTTGCCTACGTGTTCTTTCTCTGGGAGACCGTACAGGAGCTGGATGGTGCTGTTAAACTGGATCCAAGAGGTCTCGCTCACCACTTCGTTGTGGTTCTTCCTCAAAGTCAGACGCAGCTTGTCCGTGGTGCCGTCCTCTTTGTCGAAGAAGGTATCTGGAGGAATCTTCACCTCAAAGTAGGCCCCGACCCAGGCATTCACCTCATCGATGGGGTTGCGAAGCTGGGGCTTCTCGTTGTTGTAGTCAGGAACAGGAGACAGAGGGGTGGTGCGTCTGGGTGGCTTAGCCGTGGTGGTCTTAGGTTCTCTGGGCACTGGAGTAGAGGTTTTTGCCTTCTTGGTTTTCTTGGTGGTGGAGGTCTTTGGCCTTCTAGTGGTGCTTGGTGGGGTGGGAAGGGCAGTAGCCTCTGGAATAGCAGGCCGGGTCATAGTAGGCTGGATGGGGATGGTACTGGTGGTGCCCAGGACCCTAGTAGGCTGAGGAGCCCCTATAGTAGGAGTGTGGGCTATCTGATCTCTCAGCCTGATAGTGGGCTTCACCGGCAGGGGCAAGGGTCCACGGACAGGAGGAGCAGAGCTGTCAGTAGCTGGGGAGATGGAAGGGGATGTGGGGCTAGGAACAATTCGAGTAGGGGGCTCAGGGTAGGTGGTTGGGGGGAGCAGGGAGGGTACAGGGGTGGGGGTGTTTCCCAGCTGCCTCCTGACCCGTTTCACCAGGTGGGGTTTCTTGTTGACGATGTGCCAGCCCACCACTGGGTAGCCTAGCTTGGACGACATGGACCCATCCTTGGCAGGCGATTGGACGCTGTTGATGTTCGGAATGTTAGACTGGTCCAGGGCGCAGCCCAGCTTCCATGACAACAGGGCCCCATTCTCCACCACCTTCTTGGCATTTCCGGGCCCAGCCATGAAGGCGGACATGTCAAACAGGCGGTTGTTGACGACAGGGACCACCCTCATGTGCTCCAGGGGGACACCAGAAAACTTCTTCATGCTGGCCAGCAGGCCTACCCTCTGATGAGCGTTCATCTTGGTGAGGTCGGCATCCAGGATGATGGTGAGAACAGTGACGGGCTCCTCACTGCCGCAGGTGAATGGCTGGAGGTTGTTGGCCTCAGCCTGGAGAGCCAACAGGGCTGGCTCAGTGTCGGCCCACTCCTCTGGGTGCACCTCAATAGAGAAGACCTCCAGACCATGGCCACTGTTTATCATCTCAGAGCCAGAGAGGGAGATATGGTGGACACCTCTGTCCTGCTCCAGGGCCAGGCCTCGTAAGATGCAGCTCCCTGTGGCCCAGTTCAGCCAGGAGGGTAAGCTTTCCTTTCCCACCTCAGTTAACTGCAACAGGAGAGAAGAAAGGTTTAGAGATAGGGGAACGTTATGGCTCATAGATCAAAAAACTCTGAAAGGACAGGGTGTTTCACACAAGAGGCCGATCCTGACAATAAAAACCTATCCAACTGTACAGTAATCTTAAGGGTATATCAGACAGACCTGATGTGGAAAACTCAGTCTCACATTTTTCATTGACTCATTTCGTCCATCTGTACTGCGGTCTCTACCGACCCTTGTTGAAGTGAGCAGGAAGCTCTGCTCCCAGTGAGCCCCTATTCACAAAATGACAGCCGCCCGAGTCCTCTCCCCTTCATTTTGAGACATTACGATTTGTCAGGATATTATTCCCAATAATACAAGGAGCCAAAAATAATCTTCTAATTCAAACTCCAAGGAACAAATTGCACAACAGCCAAATAAAAATCAGCATTGATACAGTGAGAGAGAATGTACTGAGAGGCATAAATATTATGCATATCCATTCCATACATAACTAGCCAAATATTTACATTTTCAATGCTAAGAAGCATAAGGCTAAAACAAATTGCTGCCACAGAATGATCTAGCCTAGAGTATGTTTAATATCCAATAGAAATCATTGCAGAAGGGTTCAAAATGTCCATACGAGCTTGGGGAGGAAAAACTGAATAGGAAATAGAAGAGAATGAAAGGGTTGGGGTTATGTAAAGTTAAGCCTATTGGGCAGGACTACAATGCTGCCCAAAAAGGCTTTGTTTCCTCCATTCTCCATCCACACAGATTGAAGGCAATTTTCTGTTCAGCTGTAATAACTGTTCCCAAAATCCGAAGAGAATTTGAGAGATGTCTGTTATGTGCAAGGTAACCTCCTCACATTGCTATTTCAACATGGACAGGAAGACTGAAAAAGGCACTATTGTGATCAATCCACTGGGCACAAAGGATTACAAAAATGAGGTAGAGGAGCATACAGAGTGACATGTTGAATGTTATACACAGAGTGCACAAAACTTTAGGAACACCTTCCTAATATGGAGTAGCACCCCCTTTTGAACAGCCTTAATTCATTGGGGCATGGACTCTACAAGGTGTCGAAAGAGTTCCACAGGGATGCTGGCCCATGTTGACTCCAATGCTTCCCACAGTTGTATCAAGTTGGCTGGATGTCTTTTGGGTGGTGGAGCATTCTTGATACACACGGGAAACTGTGCATGAAAAACCTAGCAGGGTTATAGTTCTTGAACCACTCAAACGGATGCGCCTGGCACATACCATACACTGTGCAAAGGCACTTCAATCTTTTGTCTTGCCCATTCACCCTCTGAATGGCTCACATACACAATCCATTCTTTAATCTGTCTCCTCCTAGTCATCTACAATGATTGAAGTGGATTTAAGAAGTGACATCAATAAGGGGTCATAGCCTTCACCTGGATTCATCTGGTCTGTAGGTCATGGAAAGAGCAGGTGTCCCTAATGTTTTGTTCACTGAGTTTAACTTGGGTTGCAAAATTACAGGAACTTTCAATAAATTCCCTCTTTTATGAATTTCCTCATTCTATGAATCCTCCAACCAGGATTTCTGGAAAACCAGGGAATTTATTGAAAGTTTCTTGAATTTTGCAACCCTACATATAAACTGGCATATTACATCATATAAAGGAAGTCAAACATCTGAGCAGCTTAAGGTCAAAGTTACATTGCATACATGTATTCAATGGCACGATCGCATTCAGGACATCATACATTTCCTTTTCATTGAAATACAACGGTACACAAAAAGGTCAGTTCTAGAGAGCCCTGTTCAATCAAAACCGATAACCAGGTTTCCTAACGTCGGTAAAATACAAACTTCACTCCTTCAGCACAGAAAATGATGAACCTAAAGTAACTTCTATTGCCAACTACGTAAAAATAGCCTACATAAAGCCACCAAATGAAAAAAATTGCAGCCAGCAGGTAGAAAATATTCAGATAAAAATAAATATCCAATAAATCAAATTGGCTCCTCATAGCCTGTCTGCAACAAACTTGAAACATTGTATCAACTATTAACTTGGGTCCAGCCCGACACCTGCACTAGCAAACTTGCAAAATTGCATAAAATATTCTTGGCCCTCAGTTTCCCCACCAGTGAGCTCAGGACAGAAAACTGTAGGCTATTTGCACAAGGGATAAGAACCAGTGCTTGACTTGGGCAAGAACTCACTGGAGCCGAGTACTGGCACATCAAATGTTCTACTGCTTGAGCTCCTGTTCCTCTTATAGAATACTAGCTCAAAAGTATCGTGGAGCTCCTGCACCTAAATAAACAGTACCGGCACCCAAAATGAGTACTGGAATCTATTTCAGTCCAAGTCAAGCACTGATAAGAAATAATCAGGTAGCACTATTTTATGACATTTCCATTGGATCAGACAGCATGACATTTTTCTCTTTCACGCTGAGTGGTTATCAAAAGGGAGAGAGCTGGAAAGATTTTTCATATGCATTGAGCTATACAGAGCCTTCTGCATTGTTACGACATTTGTTCCTAGGCCGTCATTGAAAATAATAATTTGTTCTTAACTGACTTGCCTAGTTAAATAAAGGTAAAATTTAAAAAAAATCCCCACCCTCCACATGGAGCCTCCTACCACATTTACCCCCCTCCACATGGAGCCTCCTACCACATTTACCCCCCCCCCCACCACATGGAGCCTCCTGCCACATTTACCCCCCCACCCTCCACATGGAGCCTCCTGCCACATTTACCCCCCCACCCTCCACATGGAGCCTCCTGCCACATTTACCCCCCCACCCTCCACATGGAGCCTCCTGCCACATTTACCCCCCCACCCTCCACATGGAGCCTCCTGCCACATTTACCCCCCCACCCTCCACATGGAGCCTCCTGCCACATTTACCCCCCCACCCTCCACATGGAGCCTCCTACCACATTTACCCCCCCTCCACATGGAGCCTCCTACCACATTTACCCCCCCTCCACATGGAGCCTCCTACCACATTTACCCCACCCTCCACATGTAGCCTCCTGCCACATTTACCCCCCCCTCCACATGGAGCCTCCTACCACATTTACCCCACCCTCCACATGGAGCCTCCTACCACATTTACCCCACCCTCCACATGGAGCCTCCTACCACATTTACCCCACCCTCCACATGGAGCCTCCTACCACATTTACCCCCCCCCCTCCACATGGAGCCTTCTACCATATTTCCGGATCAAGCATAAATTAGCTTTTAGTCTAGGCCTTCGCAATGGATTAGTTCACTGAGATGGGCGCAAATATATATGTGTTACTGCTCAACTAAAACAATCTTGGTTGACCGACAGCTTAACGACCAAACAAATCGACCAGTCGACTGATTGGGGTCAGCCCTAATTATTACCATCAGTGTTCATCTGGACATTACAGCGGTGGTTTGATGATCACCATTAGATCCACCACCAGTATGTGGGGAGGGACACTATATTCAATCAGCAGTAACGTCCTAGTCATGACAATGCTTACCTTAACATTGCAACTGCCATTCTTCGCCCTGGGCGGAATCCTCAACTGGAACCCCTGGCCTACCACCGCTGAAGAGTCAGGGATTCCTGCAGGGGCCACCTCTGTGACCGCAGCCAGGGATTGTGGGATACCCGTGGGAGGTCCCTCTGTGGCTACAGAGGCTGCAGTCTGCAGGTCAGAGAGGACAGAGGTGTGCATGGATGCTTCCAGGTCCACCGACAACATCTCCCCCAGGCCCTCCACCAGCGGTCTCCCAGGCACACTGCCCTGGACCAGGGCCACCAGTAGCCCCAGCACCAGGGGGATAGTCCTGCCTGGGGGAGGTCTGGTTCTCCCCACACTTCCACAGTCCCAAACGCTCTGTTTACAGTGCATAGTGGTAGGCCTATGTGTTCCCCGCCTCCTCCTTAGGACAACTTCAGGACCACATGCACTGGAAATCAGAGTGATGGAACGATAGTGGTGGGTTGGTTCCTCTGGATGTTTGTCTTTGTTGATAATTAATGAGGTTTTATTTTGTGTTTCCTTTGTCGTCTTCGTCTGTTATCCATGAAGAGAGATGTGGCAGGTAGTTAGTCAGCCATGTTAGTCAGCCACTGCAAAAAAAGAGAACCAGTGTAAGAACCTGATATCATTTTTTAAATTAATAAACTCATCAAGTGTTATTTGCCTCCACAAAAGACCTCTCAAGCTTGTGCGGGCGAGTCCATTTTTCAATACTATATAATAAAAGAAATTCTCTGCACCCATTGTGTTGGGTTTTACAAAATATTGAGCGCAAAAGAGTTAACTAACAATATTTCAATGCAATGGTCCATGAAGTGGGCAAACGTAACAATGACAAAACAAAACGACTGGGGCAAAACTGAGTGCTAAAACATTTTTCATTCCCAGGATAGAGACGTTTTTTTTTTTTGCCTTTATCAGATCAGTTATGAACTAGCAACCTAGTGGGAGGCCTGACTAAATGAACAAGCAGAATCTAAAAACAGGCTTTGATACAGAAGACCAAGCATGAAGTAGTATTCTGATACAGACAGTGCCATAATTATTTGCTAAGAGGGGATGTTGATCTCCCACTGATCTCTTCGCACGTCATGGAGTTTTCAGAATAGCAGTTCTCATGAGATGGCAGACAGAGTCAAAGGTCGTTTGTCTTGGTTGTAAGTTTTAATTAGGTGCCCTGGGGGTGGGAATTAGAGCCTCCACTGTGCTGACCCAGCCAACCCCAATTCTGTAATGCTGAGAGACGGGCAGTCCAGGGTCGGCCAATCGCCTGGAATCCTAATGCCAAGCAAAACATATGAGCTGACGTCACAGCCTCAGGACTATAACAGACAATTTTTCGCAGGAGAATTTGAATGTAAATGAGCATTTATATAGCCTAAATGGGAAAATTCCTATTTACAACTGACAGCTGTTATTGCCTGGTTGTACTCTTCCTATAGGTCTCATTTTCTCCATTCAGTCGGGTTCAGCGTGAACTTATTCAGAAGTAGGATTGCAAAGGGCCGTAAACTTCCCGGTAAATTTCCAGAATTTTTCCATGGGAAGTTAAGCCTGGGAATGTTTCTTAAATTAATTTTTAAAAGTTTGCTTATAAACTAGAGGTCGACCGATTATGATTTTTCAACACCGATACCATTTATTGGAGGACCCCAAAAAAAACGATGCCAATTAAAATCGGCCGATGTTTTTATAAATATATATATTTTTTGTAATAATGACAATTACAACAATACTGAATGAACACTTATTTTAACTTAATATAATACATCAATAAAATCTATTTAGTCTCAAATAAATGAAACATGTTCAATTTGGTTTAAATAATGCAAAAACAAAGTGTTGGAGAAGAAAGTAAAACTGCAATATTTGCCATGTAAAAAAGCTAACATTTAAGTTCCTTGCTCAGAACATGAGAAAATATGAAAGCTGGTGGTTCCTTTTAACATGAGTCTTCAATATTCCCAGTTAAGAAGTTTTAGGTTGTAGTTATTATAGGACTATTTCTCTCTATACCATTTGTATTTCAGATACCTTTGACTATTGGATGTTCTTATAGGCACTATAGTATTGCCAGCCTAATGTCAGGAGTTGATAGGCTTGAAGTCCTAAACAGCACAATGCTTGAAGCACAGAGAAGAGCTGCTGGCAAATGCAGGAAAGTGCTGTTAGAATGAATGCTTACGAGCCTGCTGCTGCCTACCACCACTCAGTCAGAGTGCTCTATGAAGTCATAGACTTAATTATAATAACACAGAAATACGAGCCTTAGGTCATTAATGTGGACAAATCCAGAAATCATAATTTCAAAAACAAAACGTTTACTCTTTCAATGAAATACAGAACCGTTCCGTATTTTATCTAACGGGTGGCATCCCTAAGTCTAAATATTGCTGTTACATTGCACAACCTTCAATGTTATGTCATAATTATGTAAAATTCTGGCAAATTAATTACGGTCTTTGCAAAGAAGAAATGGTCTTCACACAGTTCGCAACGAGCCATGCTGCCCAAACTGCTGCATATACCCTGACTCTTCTTGCACAGAATGCAAGTGGCACAATTTCCCTAGTTAAAAGAAATTCATGTTAGCAGGCAATATTACCTAAATATGCAGGTTTAACAATATATACTTGTGTATTGATTTTAAGAAAGGCATTGATGTTTATGGTTAGGTACACATTGGTGGAACGACAGTGCTTTTTTCACAAATGCGTTTGTTATAGCATCACCTGTTTGGTGAAGTAGGCTGTGATTCGATAAATTAACAGGCACCACATGGATTATATGCAACGCAGACTACTAACTAGATAAACTAGTAATACCAACCATGTGTAGTTAACTAGTGATTATGTTAAGATTGTTTTTTTATATGATAAGTTTAATGCTAGCTAGCAACTTACCTTGGCTCCTTGCTGCACTCGCGTAACAGGTAGTCAGCCTGCCACGCAGTCTCCCCGTGGAGCGCAATGTAATCGGCCATAATCGGTGTCCAAAAATGCCGATTACCGATTGTTATGAAACCTTGAAATTGGCCCTAATTAAAATCGGCCATAATTAATACACCATTCTGATTTAATCGGTCAACCTCTATTATAAACAGTGAACCTTTGTGGGATACACAAGGAAATTCTAGCATATTTTGGCTAAACTAGCCCCAATTCAACTAAATTGCAACCCTCTGCATGCACAGTGCATTCTTCCATCACATGTGCAGTGCACTCTTCCATCACATGTACAGCTGATTCTCAAGATCTTGCACACTAATGAGATGCTATTGAGCCCACACTACTACACTGTCTGAGCAAAGGACTACATGCTTTCTGGTAAGTTTTGATTACAATACTGGGTGGGGTGAATATTTTATATGACATACATGATTTTTTGTTAACTAGTAAATAGACGCCTACAGCAAAGTGTGTTTAAATCATTTCTAACTGAATTTATGCTACTTAGTTTTTGCTACCATGTGTTTTAGCTTGCTTGAGCCTGCTAAAGGAGTGTTAATTCACCTGTTTCCATACATGTTAAAACATTTACCTTACAAAGGAGTTGTTTAATCTAACTGCTTAACTATTTATGTCTTTGTATTTGTTATTTTACTAATTTTTTCCCTAATCTTTACAGTAAAATGCCACAGGCACTATCTGATGTGTGGAGACATTTCACTGCAGCTAATAAAGATGTGTACATTTGCAAATACTGTGCCAAATCATATGTGAAGAATGCAACAAAGATGCAGAATCATCTGGCCAAGTGCATAAAGATCCCTCGGCACTCACAACAAGGAACCTCTGACAAAAGTCCCTCTACTTCTATTCGAGGTGAAAATGACGATCCAGACACCTTATCGATAGCAACAGCTATAGAGGAACGTAGTCAGAAAAATGCTGATGAATGTCTCGCTCGAGCTGTGTATGCAACTGGTTCACCTCTGATGCTCACCGGCAATGTGTATTGGAAGAGATTTCTGAATGTTCTTCGGCCAGCATACACCCCTCCAACCAGACATGCTTTCTTTACTAAGTTGCTGGATGCAGAGTTCAACAGAGTTCAAGTGAAGGTTAAGCAAAGCAGAGAAAGCAGACTGTATAGCACTCATCTCTGATGGGTGGTTGAATGCTCATTGGCAAGAAATAATAGACTACATCATCTCCACCCCTCAGCCAGTGTTCTACAGGAGCACAGACAACAGAAACACCGGTCTCTACATTGGCGATGAGCTGAAGACATTCAATGACCTTGGACCACAGAAGGTATTTGCACTGGTGACAGACAATGCTGCAAACATGAAGGCTGCTTGGTCTAAAGTGGAGGAGTCCTACCCTCACATCACACCCATTGGCTGTGCTGCTTATGCATTGAATCTGCTCCTCAAGGACATCATGGCACTGAAAACAATGGATACACTCTACAAGAGAGCCAAGGAAATGGTTAGGTATGTGAAGGGTCATCAAGTTATAGTAGCAATCTATCTCACCAAGCAAAGTGAGAAGAATAAGAGCACCACATTGAAGCTGCCCAGCAACACCCGTTGGGGTGGTGTTGTCATCATGTTTGACAGTCTCCTGAAGGGGAAGGAGTCTAAGAAATAGCCATATCACAGTCTGCCGATACAGACAGCCCCATCAAGAGGATCCTCCTGGATGATGTATTTTGGGAGAGGGGTAAGCAGCCTGAAACTCCTGAAACCTATAGCAGTAGCCATTGCACAGATTGAGGGAGACAATGCCAGCCTGTCTGATGTTCAGACTCTGCTTGCAGATAGATGTAAGAGAAGAAATCCGTACTGCCCTGCCCACTTCACTGTTGACAGAGGAAACTGCAGTTCTGAAATAGATGAAAAAGCGTGAAGACTTCTGCCTGAAGCCCATACACGCCACAGCGTACATGTTGGACCCCAAGTATGCTAGCAAGAGCATCCTGTCTGGTGCAGAGATCAATAAGGCCTATGGTGTCAATCACTACCGTGTCTCGCCAACTTGGCCTGAATGAGGGCAAGGTTCTTGGCAGTCTGGCAAAGTACACTTCCAAGCAAGGGCTTTTGGATGGAGATGCAATATGGCACTCGTGCCAACATCTCATCAGAAGGGACTTTGTGGAGCTGAGGCTCTTTCCTCCATCATCCTCCAAATCCCGCCAACATCAGCCGCCTCAGAGTGCAACTGGTCCTTGTTTGGGAACACACACACACACACACACACCAAAGCACTCAACAGGCTGACCAATACAAGAGTTGAAAAATTGGTGGCCATCTGGACAAATTTGAGCCTGACGAGCCATCCTCAACGAGGTTGGAAAGCGACAGTGAAGATGAGGCCTCAGAGTCTGATGTTGAAGAGGTGGACATTGAGGAGGTCCAGGGAGAAGACATGGAAGCCTGAGTGGAAGACAACATTTCTTTAGTTTCTAGACTATCATTTTACAGATGTATGTTGAAAACATTTTGGGAGATGCGATGGATCATTGGGGATCATTCAATATTCATTTTCTTTTGTTGTTCAGTGAAATCATCCTGTGAAGAGTCAACTCATTTAATTAAAGTTCAATTCGTAACTAAATTGTGTTTTTTATTTCTATTGGAAGGATTATCATTTGCAATGTCTACTTATGCTAAGGTAAAAGGTTATCGTTTGTCTCCATATGATATAGTAATATACTGCTAAAAAAAATAAAGGGAACACTTAAACAACACAATGTAACTCCAAGTCAATCACACTTCTGTGAAATCAAACTGTCCACTTAGGAAGCAACACTGATTGACAATACATTTCACATGCTGTTGTGCAAATGGAATAGACAACAGGTGGAAATTATAGGCAATAAGCAAGACACCCCCAATAAAGGAGTGGTTCTGCAGGTGGTGACCACAGACCACTTCTCAGTTCCTATGCTTCCTGGCTGATGTTTTGGTCACTTTTGAATGCTGGCGGTGCTTTCACTCTAGTGGTAGCATGAGACGAAGTCTACAACCCACACAAGTGGCTCAGGTAGTGCAGCTCATCCAGGATGGCACATCAATGCGAGCTGTGGCAAGAAGGTTTGCTGTGTCTGTCAGCGTAGTGTCCAGAGCATGGAGGCGCTACCAGGAGACAGGCCAGTACATCAGGAGACGTGGAGGAGGCCGTAGGAGGGCAACAACCCAGCAGCAGGACCGCTACCTCCGCCTTTGTGCAAGGAGGAGCACTGCCAGAGCCCTGCAAAATGACCTCCAGCAGGCCACAAATGTGCATGTGTCTGCTCAAACGGTCAGAAACAGACTCCATGAGGGTGGTATGAGGGCCCGACGTCCACAGGTGGGGGTTGTGCTTACAGTCCAACACCATGCAGGACGTTTGGCATTTGCCAGAGAACACCAAGATTGGCAAATTCGCCACTGGCGCCCTGTGTTCTTCACAGATGAAAGCAGGTTCACACTGAGCACGTGACAGACGTGACAGAGTCTGGAGACGCCGTGGAGAACGTCCTGCTGCCTGCAACATCCTCCAGAATGACCGGTTTGGCGGTGGGTCAGTCATGGTGTGGGGTGGCATTTCTTTGGGGGGCCGCACAGCCCTCCATGTGCTCGCCAGAGGTAGCCTGACTGCCATTAGGTACCGAGATGAGATCCTCAGACCCCTTGTGAGACCATATGCTGGTGCGGTTGGCCCTGGGTTCCTCCTAATGCAAGACAATGCTAGACCTCATGTGGCTGGAATGTGTCAGCAGTTCCTGCAAGAGGAAGGCATTGATGCTATGGACTGGCCCGCCCGTTCCCCAGACCTGAATCCAATTGAGCACATCTGGGACATCATGTCTCGCTCCATCCACCAACGCCACGTTGCACCAGACTGTCCAGGAGTTGGCGCCACCTCATCAGGAGCATGCCCAGGCGTTGTAGGGAGGTCATACAGGCACGTGGAGGCCACACACACACTACTGAGCCTCATTTTGACTTGTTTTAAGGACATTACATCAAAGTTGGATCAGCCTGTAGTGTGGTTTTCCACTTTAATTTTGAGTGTGACTCCAAATCCAGACCTCCATGGGTTGATAAATTGGATTTCCATTGATTATTTTTGTGTGATTTTGTTGTCAGCACATTCAACTATGTAAAGAAAAAAGTATTTAATAAGATTATTTCTTTCATTCAGATCTAGGATGTGTTGTTTAAGTGTTCCCTTTATTTTTTTGAGCAGTGTATATCCAATGTAAAAAACTTCTACATTTAAATGGTATTAATATTAATTTGCATATATTTCCGCTAATTCCCATATATTCCCGTTAATTCCCACGGAAAGTTTCCACCTCTGAATATTCTCCAAAATGTGCAACCCTATTCAGAGGGATCTTTACAAGCCTGCCCTTACAGTGCCTTTCAGAAAAGCCAATTAAAAGGGGATGAGAAAGTTCAGCACCACAGACAAGCACAGCTTTGATTCCCCTTTGGTCTGTCTGACACTACAATATTCATTCTGCCTTCATCAAACCCCAAAGGCAACTGATAAGGCTTACCATACAAATGGATCTAAGCATTTTCTTTCCCCTTTTAAAAACACATGCCAACATCATTCAGTATCTGTAAAGAAACTAAAAGAGAGAAGGGAGGGTCAGGATCCCTGGTCTGTTCACTCTGCTCCGCCGGCCTTGCTAACGCTGCTCGGAGACCAAACCCTGTCATCACATTGCTTTCGAGATCAGACGTGATCGATTGCAGAACCTCAACTTAGATGCAAAGTCAGCAAATCGTCTAAAGTTAGGGCTAAGTGTTTTCCAAGGGAGCCTTCACTCATAGCGACTCAGTCGATCGTTTGAGTGGGGAATGAAACGTTTAAAGTTTAGGCCTATTCATTCAATATTAGTTTTTTTTACCCCCTTTTTCAATCTTGTCTCATCGCTGCAACACTATGCATTTTGCTAGAATTTTTCTATCACAACGAAGAAGTGTAAGGGGACACATTTTTAAAATGGACTGGATCTTTAATTTTACCCCCCTTTTCTTGATATCCAATTGCGATCTTGTCTCATCGCTGCAACTCCAACGGGCTCGGGAGAGGTGAAGGTCAAGTCACGCATCCTCCAAAACATGATCCGCCAAACCGCGCTTCTTAACACCCGCCTGCTTAGCCCGGAAGCCAGCCGCACCAATGTGTCGGAGGAAACACTGTTCAACTGACAACCGGAAGTCTGCCTGCAGGCACCTGGGCCGCCACAAGGAGTCACTAGAGCGAGATGAGCCAAGTAAAGCACACCCGGCCAAACCCTCCCCTAACAATGCTGGGCCAATTGTGCGCCGCCCTATGGGACTCCTGTTCACGGCCAGTTGTGACACAGCCTGGGAACGAACCCGGGTCTGTAGTGACACCTCAAGCACTTGCAATGCAGTTCCTTAGACCGCTGCATCACTCAGGAGGCCCTATATTTCAGACTTTTAATGTCAGTTATGCCCCATTTACATACTTTCTAAATTTTAAAGAGATGGATCGCTCTACAGAAACAGGTAGAGATGGATCTCTCTACAGAAACAGGTAGACCATTGACAACAGAAAGCACTGCCGCTTTTGCTGTAGAAGGAGATTGTTATGACTAGATCACCAGCTGGGTAAGAGGGAATGTTCCATTAAGCCCCATCCACAGGGTACCTTTGCTCGGCACTATCCTGCATATAATCTGCAATGCTGGATACAGGCAGGCACACGCACCATCTGAAATGCATGGCTTATTTTATTCACTGCTGCAAGGGCAGCTACACATTTCTCAATTGCTGATGTTGCCTAATTTGAATTAATTGTACAATTGGCAAGTTCTTAAATCCCTCTTTGGCTAAGTAGTCAGTCATCCACTTTTCAACATGAGATAATTTAACCATTTGTTTGACCAGTAGATGTCTATGGTGTTTTGGTTCACTACCCACCATTTCTGAAGCTGTAAACCATGACAGCTGCAGCTTAATACTCTGAACTAGTTAGTCATCCTCATTTCACCTAAAACCAGTCTGATCTGATGACTTATTCCATAACTCTGAGACATGCAGATGTAGGTTAGAGCAGAGATCCCAATCAAACCACTACTACCAGAGACAATTCTATGGTCTGCACTCTCCCTGTACACTCCCTCCTTGCATGAGGCCCTCTCCTCCCTTCCGCTAGGAGCCCCTGACTCAGAGCAGTCTGAATAGAAAACACTGTACAGTCACACTTTCTATAGCTGCCTCCTTAAGAGAGACAAGGCCAAGCAGGCAGGGGATGGCCTATATTAGAAAAGGCTGGTGAAGTCCACATAAAAAAAAGAAAACAGGCCTACATAATGGACTGCTAGGCTCGATCATCCAATTAACTTTCCCTCTACTTATTATGTAACAGCACAAACAAGTAACACACCTGCCATGTTTACATAAAACAGTGTTTATATTTGAAACCGCCAAAACCTACACCTTGCAATAATCTACACAGGCAAAAAGCTATTTGTGCGACAGTGTGCATCAAAGTGAGCTCGCCACTCACTGTGGCCTAGATTATATTATGTTCCAATTTCCTGAACATGATTCAATCATGTGTTCAAACCAAGGATTCATTTCAAGGCCCATTTCCCAAACAAACAAGAAAAGTATTTGATGTGTTTGTGTTCGCACCATACCTAGCTACAGTGCAATAGCAAGGAGGAATATGATGCAACGAAAACAAACACAAAAGCAGTGAATTTCTAAAGGAGTCTGAGATGTTAGTTTAAATGGTGAAGACTTGTCAGTAGATTCTAACATTTTCCGTTATAGCCTATACCCAACAGTCGTGCCATCCCTGAGAACATAGATCTTTGACATAAACCCTAGTTGGAAGCCTTAGTTAGCCCAGTCTTGGAAATCTGTTAAACGTCAGGTGTTTAAATTCAACAAAAAGCCAAGGAGCACCTAACAAACAAACTATCTTCGTAAAATTGATACTTCTAAGAATGCAAAGTTTGGTACGGTTGCAATTAGGGAACATTTTCATTTTTGGAAGGTCTGTCAGTAGCCTAAATCACAACCAAACAGCTACTATATCTCAACTCCTAATACAATAACACAGAATAATTGGTTCAACTAACTTTAAACTAAAATGAAGTATTTTTTTTTATAAATTGAAAAATGCAGTGTGGCAGAGCAAATTATGTTAGGCCTTCAAAGCCTTGTGAAAAGTATAGCAAATGTTATTACCATGCTGACAATTTCCTAACATATTTGCAGTCAGAATAATACAACCCTGTTCCTCCCCATGTAGAAAGGATGTCTGCTCCATCCAGTTCCAACCAAAGAGGAAAGGTTTACATGAAATGATATCCGTAATTCCTCTTCACAATCATTTGCAGTGGAAATAACTTCAAACCATCCAAAATAATTAGGCCTCAAATGCACAGTGGCATTCAGAGCAAATTGAATTGACGTATCCAACGTCCACCAAAGCAGCCACTGGATAGTACATGATCTGAATATTAAACATTTCCACAAGACAAGCTTGCCTTGCAATCTCAGACGATTGGATGTTCCCTCTGTTACCCAGTCAGATCCCAACCACTGAACAACATAGATGAAAGTAATTTAGTAAGCTAGTAAGTAGGCTATCCAAATGTTGACCTTCGTATAAGGATATGTAGGCTAAGTGTAAACGGGGAAATGTATTTTAGCTAATGTTGCTGTGAAATCCAATCAAGCAGCAATTTAATGTGATTCAAATTATAAGACGGTAGTCAGTAGCCAATATGACAGGGGAAGTTGAACGAACAACTAATTTAGTTAGCTAGTCAGGTCTGAAAGCCAAATGATCAACAGTAGCAAGATGAGAATGTGGCGTAGTCTAGTACTACTAACGAGTTACTTAACGTTACAAAGTAATAAAGGTTCCCCGTATTTAAAATATGAGCGCTAAAAATACATGAATATTCGCCATAGCTGCTGTGAAGACAGACAATATTCACAACACTGGCAAACAAACATAGCTAGCTACTAAATTAGGTCAACTAGAATGTTAGCAGAATAAATAATTGAACCTTGAATTATCGAAAAAGTCCGGATACGAAAAAATAAAAGGCATTCTGTCATTCCATTACAAGGAGGGCCCTGCCTGCCCCGTTTCGGGTGGTATGCTAACTAGCTAGCTACAGCAAGCTAAGTAGCTAGCTAGATAACGTTAGAGAAGCAGGCCATTGCTAGCTAGCTTTATTGGACTTCAACATATTACAGACACTTACAAAACATCAATCGCAAAGCAATCCTTCCAACAGTGATGATACATTTAACACGAACGGATTGTTTTAGTAACAAATACGCAAAGAACCGCAAGCCGACACGACCATCACAGCGCTCCAGCGACATGCACCTGTTCTAACCGAACGCGGAAAGGACTCGCGGTTTTAGCTAGTCGTGTGTTCGATCTAGGCTCCGAGCTGCACTAAAACCCTACCTTGCCCAATGTAGCTAGCGAAGTTAGTTATTAAAAACAGACAATTGATTCAATAAAAAATATGAACGTTTGCCTCCTTTTCTCCCGTTCCATCGGTTATTTTTAAGATGTCGACGACGAGAACCGAAGAATGACCACTGTTGTTAACCTTCCGTCGAGAAGATGCAGTAAAAGCTAGTCTCGATTAATCGAATGTGCTAGCTAGTCTTTAGAATGGATGGTGACGAAACACACTAACAATTTAGGAAATAAATGACACTGATGAATAATAAAAACGGATTGCTTTTGTTTATTTAGAGAATTTGCTATTATACTGAGAGATAAATAATCATGAAAACTGACCTTGTTTAATCAGGTAAGAATGTTTCCTCTTTTCTCCCTTTCAGTTCATCATCGGTGTGAAAAGAAAACTGCGATAAACTCAAAAACCTAAATAGCCATCGTTTACGCGTTTCGTGTCACTAGAAATAAAGACAAATTGGTAGGCCAACCCCGAAAAGTCGCCGCTATCCATCCCCCACCCTGTTCTTGGATCTTCAGGTTTGTTATAATCTCACATAACTCCTCCCGTTTTCAGATTCGCACCCTAATTTGCAGTGGTGGAAAAAGTACTAAATTCTCATACTTGAGTAAAAGTAAATATACCTTAATAGAAAATGACTCAAGTGAAAGTCACCCAGTAAAATACTACTTGAGTAAAATTATAAAAGTCTTTGGATTTAAATATACTTAAGTATCAAAAGTAAAAGTAAAGGTAGAAATAATTTCAAATTCCTTTTAAGCAAACCCGACAATTTTCAACTTTTTTTTATTTACTAATAGCCAAAGGCACAGTCCAACACTCAGACATAATTTACAAACGGAGCATTTTAGTTTAGTGAGTCCGCCAGATCAGAGGCAGGGGATGACCAGGGATGTTCTCTTGATAAGTGTGTGAATTGGACCATTTTCCGGTCAAAATGTAACGAGTACTTTTGGGTGTCAGGGAAAATGTATGGAGTAAAATGTACATTATTTTATTTAGGAATGTAGTGAAGTAAAAGTAAAAGTTGGCAAAAATATAAATAGTAATGTACAGATACCCCCTTTACACCACTGCTAATTTGTTTTTGACAGGGTCTAGGTAAAATGGGTCATAATTGCATAACTGCATCTACATGAAAGAACAAAAATTATCCTCAACCTTTTAAGCACCAAGTTTGTAACATTATTGCAACACTTTAGTCTGAGAAAAAGATATGTGCTTGTACAATATTTAGCCAACATTATTTGATACAAATCCTTTTTTGATAAATCTATTGATCTATGAAATGTAAGTTAATTGTTTTATTTTGCTTAGAGATTCGATCACAAGTTATCACATAGCCTGGCTGCATACAGTCTGCGGATGCTTTGTAAGAGCACTTAACAAGGGACTTTTAACCTTACAGCCTTTATTAGCATCTAACATAACACACTTCATTTTTTATTTGTATGTTTTATTCAAATGTGATTAGGAATGATTGCACAATGACTTTGAACATGCACTTAATAAGTGGTGCACTTGTACTTAAATTAGCCTGGGAATCCTTGAGTGGAACACTTATGTACTTCATAATTGAGGAACATGATGTGAAAATGAAAGCTACTGTTGGACCCCTTTAAAATCCTTAAGAGTCTATTGACGCACCCGTGCATCAATCTAAGTGACATAATGAAAAATCCCCATCAAAATCCGCCAGTTTAAGCTAGAGATATCTGTTTATTTCCATGGGCTGCGTCTCAATCAAAACCTTATTCCTTATGATAAAAAAATATCCCGTTTTTTTGTTGTTGCCATTTATGAATGTATTATTCAATGCATTTCTGTGGGCTGTAGTAGTAAAGGCTAAATATATATTTTTTATAATACTTATTTTAAAGGGGCCTAAAATTCTAAATCAAATAGCTAAATGACCACCCCCTTTTTAAGAAAATAAATGAAGTTGTTTTTTTACCTTACATAAAATACTTGACACCTCTCTGATGTCATTTCAGAAGAAAATGAAATCTCTTCTGTTATTTTCAAAGTTAAAGGGTAAAGGTTGCTTAAGGATATTAATATATACTATGGATATTTATACAGACTCTTAGGTTTCTTAGGTTGAAATCTACTGCTTGTCATCAAACAACTTGTCAGCCCTGATCCTTCCTTCCTCTGGAAAATCCCTATAGACAGAGAAACAAGTTGACCATTATGTCCAAAGGTTGAGCTTTATGTCCGGCTGTTGATGTCAAAGAAGATGAGGAAATACTTACAAGGGGAGTGGTACATATTTTTTAAGTTAAGTTTTGGCCGGTGCTTATGGCCAGTGCCTTGTCATTTCAATAATTATGCAAACATTCCATTGTGGTTACTCAATAGGTGTTTTCCTATAAACCTCACCACTAAACACACTTGTTAATTGATCTATAGGACTCTCCTGGGGTTGTGGAGGAAAAATCCCAAATGTCCAGATGAAGTCATATTCACTATCAAGACATTGATTTACCTGTATCTGCTCTGAGAGGCGATAACAAGCATAGAATGCTGTGCAAATCAATACATGCATGATCAATATGTACCATCACAGAAAGGCAGTTATTGGCTGAGTGAACACTTCTTTGGTAGGTCAGAAGGTGCAAAGACGATGTGGATGTTGAAACTTGTCACTATCTTCTTTAAAGGTCTAAAGGCAAACCCTCCATGCGGTGCACATTGACTTTCCAAGTCATCAGAAAAGTAAGCTCATAGTAGTGCACTACAAACCATGGTACACAATATCTCAATATGCTTCCTGAATACTTGAGCAACTGCACAATTGTCTGTAGTGAGACTTCTCTATTTTAACAAGCTATTCTGGGGAAGGAAAAGGTGTCTTAAATTGTGACCGTGTAGCTGGTCAGGGCTTGTCAAACAGACATGGGAGACGGTGTTGTCTTATTAGCCAGGAATAATGCTATTGATTGTTCTGTCAAGTGGGACACCACTTACTAGTAAGACACTCATTAATTGATCAGTGCAGCAATTCATTGGGAACGAGGTTCAGTTAGTCAGTTTTATCAGATTGAAGCTGTTTTCATGCTGGTCAGTCATTGCCCTTAGCGTGCCTATTTGGTCTTACTGTCAAATCAACATCCAGTAACACTTGTCATGTATTAATAGTACATACATTACTTATAAATGGTTATGAATGACTTATTAATGAAAGTGTTACCCATTATACTCTATCTAGGTTTGTTCTCACTTTACCCCTACCCTACTACATCAATAAATGTTTAGTTTCCTCTTTAGAAGCACTATACAGTGGGGCAAAAAAGTATTTAGTCAGCCACCAATTGTGCAAGTTCTCCCACTTAAAAAGATGAGAGAGGCCTGTAATTTTCATCATAGGTACACGTCAACTATGACTGACAAAATGAGAAAAAAAATCCAGAAAATCACATTGTAGGATTTTTAAGGAATTTATTTGCAAATTATGGTGGAAAATAAGTATTTGGTCACCTACAAACAAGCAAGATTTCTGGCTCTCACAGACCTGTAACTTCTTCTTTAAGAGGCTCCTCTGTCCTCCACTCGTTACCTGTATTAATGGCACCTGTTTGAACTTGTTATCAGTATAAAAGACACCTGTCCACAACCTCAAACAGTCACACTCCAAACTCCACTATGGCCAAGACCAAAGAGCTGTCAAAGGACACCAGAAACAAAATTGTAGACCTGCACCAGTCTGGGAAGACTGAATCTGCAATAGGTAAGCAGCTTGGTTTGAAGAAATCAACTGTGGGAGCAATTATTAGGAAATGGAAGACATACAAGACCACTGATAATCTCCCTCGATCTGGGGCTTCACGCAAGATCTCACCCCGTGGGGTCAAAATGATCACAAGAACGGTGAGCAAAAATCCCAGAAGCACACGGGGGGACCTAGTGAATGACCTGCAGAGAGCTGGGACCAAAGTAACAAAGCCTACCATCAGTAACACACGACGCCGCCAGGGACTCAAATCCTGCAGTGCCAGACGTGTCCCCCTGCTTAAGCCAGTACATGTCCAGGCCCGTCTGAAGTTTGCTAGAGATCATTTGGATGATCCAGAAGAGGATTGGGAGAATGTCATATGGTCAGATGAAACCAAAATATAACTTTTTGGTAAAAACTCAACTCGTCGTGTTTGGAGGATAAAGAATGCTGAGTTGCATCCAAAGAACACCATACCTACTGTGAAGCATGGGGGTGGAAACATCATGCTTTGGGGCTGTTTTTCTGCAAAGGGACCAGGACGACTGATCCGTGTAAAGGAAAGAATGAATGGGGCCATGTATCGTGAGATTTTGAGTGAAAACCTCCTTCCATCAGCAAGGGCATTGAAGATGAAACGTGGCTGGGTCTTTCAGCATGACAATGATCCCAAACACACCGCCCGGGCAACGAAGGAGTGGCTTCGTAAGAAACATTTCAAGGTCCTGGAGTGGTCTAGCCAGTCTCTAGATCTCAACCCCATAGAAAATCTTTGGAGGGAGTTGAAAGTCCGTGTTGCCCAGCGACAGCCCCAAAACATCACTGCTCTAGAGGAGATCTGCATGGAGGAATGGGCCAAAATACCAGCAACAGTGTGTGAAAACATTGTGAAGACTTACAGAAAACGTTTGACCTGTGTCATTGCCAACAAAGGGTATATAACAAAGTGTTGAGATAAACTTTTGTTAACTGTTGAGATAAACTTTTACTTATTTTCCACCATAATTTGCAAATAAATTCATAAAAAATCCTACAATGTGATTTTCTGGATTTTTTTTCTCATTTTGTCTGTCATAGTTGACGTGTACCTATGATGAAAATTACAGGCCTCTCTCATCTTTTTAAGTGGGAGAACTTGCACAATTGGTGGCTGACTAAATACTTTTTTGCCCCACTGTATATATATATATATTTTAAAAATCAGCATCCTTTTAAATTTTGAGTGGTTCCAGATAGGGCGAATGACAGTTATTGGCTCAGAAGGGCCTTTTTGAGTTGGTGTGAGTGGCTGGTTATATTAGCCAGCACATTATTATGTTTTTAAATAGGACATAAGCTCAGCTGGGAACGCCGCAAGAAAGAGGGAGGGACAGTTTGGAGGCAGAATGATTTCTCACAGACAGACATGCAGCACATCCTCAAACTATGACAGCAATACCCAATATGCATCAAACGCACACTGACCTTGAAAATAGGCATTTATTCTTGTCATTTATTGAGTGCCAACAAATGCCATCTAAATGACAATATTCTAGACTGTAAACAGTAATCATCTGCGTACTGACAGGAATCACAGTTGCCCTTCACCGCTAAAAAGCAATATGATACAGTACATGAAGAGCAGAGCACTGACCATAGAATGACTAGGCCTTCAAAGGCTAATGCAAGTCCTGATGGGCAAAAATGTGATTTTAAGACAGGGAAACTGTCACAGGATCCAACGAAAGTGGCGCCCCTCCTCGGTCGGGCGGCGCTCGCCGGTCGTCGTCGCCGGCCTATTAGCTGCCACCGATCGTTGTTTCAGTTTCGTTTAGTTTGTCTGTCTGTTCCGCACCTGTTTTGTGTATGTCATTAGTGGGGACTTATTTAATGTGTGTTTTCAGTTGGGATTTTTGTGCGGGATTGTTTGTTGTCCACTCAGGACGGTGGGCCTGTGAATGTAGTTGCTTCGCTAGTTGTATTTTGGATGTTTTGTGTTTTGGTGTTTTGTGCTGGCTGACGTCTTATTTTCTCTCTTCGGACCGTTTTGCCCTGTGTTTTGGGTTGGTCATTATTATTACGCGCCCTTCTGTTTTGGCGTGACCAGTTTGTTGCCGGAGAAAATAAAGACTGTATACTTTACCTCTGCTCTCTGCGCCTGACTCCAACCACCACTCCTAGAATCATCTGACAGAATCCCGCACCAAAACCTATGGAGTCAGCAGGAGCAGAAGCGCCATCCATGGCTGAGCAGGTCTCCCAACATGCCGGCCTCCTCCACCGCCTAGGCTCGGCCATGGATCAGGTGTTGGCCCGGTTGGAGAGCTGGGAGAGAGGTGCCTCCCCAGCCAGACCAGCTCCGGTCCCTCACCCTACGCACCTATCCACACCCACAGAAGCGGGTGCCGGCGGGATCCGGATTTCACCGCCCAGGGAGTTCGATGGAACGGCCGCTGGGTGCAAGGGGTTCTTGCTCCAACTGGAACTGTACCTGGCGACCGTCCGCCCCCCTCCCTCCGACGAAGAGAGGGTGAGCGTCCTCGTCTCGTGTCTCACGGGTCGAGCCCTGGAATGGGCCAATGCGGTCTGGGAAGGTCCAGACTCGGCCCGGGGTGACTACCCGGAGTTCACCCCGCCGCTTCCGGGCGGTTTTCGATCATCCCCCGGAGGGCAGGGCGGCGGGTGAGCTACTATTCCATTTGAGGCAGGAGACGAGGACCGCTCAGGATTTCGCATTGGAATTCCGGACTCTCGCCGCTGGATCGGGGTGGAACGAGCGGGCCCTGATAGACCACTATAGGTGTAGCCTTCGCGAGGACGTCCGCCGGGAGCTGGCATGTAGGGACAACACCTCCACTCTGGACCAACTGGTGGATTTGTCCATCAGATTGGACAACCTGCTAGCTGCCCGGGGACGTTCCAGTCGGGGCCTGTTCGTTCCGCCTACCAGTCCTCCCGCTCCACAGCCCATGGAGATAGGGGGGGCTGCACCGAGGAGGACCGGAGGGAGGGGTCTCTCTTGCACCCGATGTGACACAGAGGACACACTGTGGACCGGTGCTGGAGAGGTCCCTCCGGGAGTTCGGAGGGCAGGCAGAGCACCGCTTCGGCCCCCCAGGTGAGTCCGCACCAGCCACACCCAGAGCCCCCTGTCGATCACTTGTACACCTCCGTTTGTTTCCCTAATTTTTCCCCTCACTTCCAGTATAAGGCGCTAGTCGATTCAGGTGCAGCTGGGAGTTTTATGGACCATGGGTTAGCGAAGAGGTTAGGGATCCCCTGGTTCAGCTGGACCACCCCTTCCCCGTGCACGCCCTAGATAGTCGACCGCTAGGGTCAGGCCAAGTAGGGGAGGTCACAGTGCCACTGGTTATGCAGACGTGGGGGGGTCATGTGGAGCGTCTCAGCCTGTTCATCATTGACTCCCCAGCGTTTCCGGTGGTACTGGGAATCCCCTGGCTAGCCACTCACAACCCCCAGATTTCATGGAGACAGAGGGCTCTTACGGGGTGGTCGAGGGAGTGCTCAGGTAGGTGCATAGGAGTTTCCATCGGTGCGACTACGGTGGAGAGTCCAGACCAAGTCTCCACCGTGCACATTCCCTCAGAGTATGCCGATTTGGCTATCGCCTTCAGTAAGACGAAGGCGACTCAATTACCCCCCCATCGACAGGGAGATTGTGCGATAAACCTCCAGGCTGACGCGGTTCTTCCTAGGAGTCACGTGTATCCTCTGTCTCAGGAGGAAACAGTGGCTATGGATACATACGTCACTGAGTCCTTGAGACAGGGATACATTCGGGCCCTCTAAATCCTCCGTCTCCTCGAGCTTCTTTTTCGTGAAGAAAAAGGAGGGAGGTCTGCGCCCGTGCATTGACTATAGAGGTCTAAATGCTATCACAGTGGGTTTCAGTTACCCGCTACCTCTCATTGCTACGGCAGTGGAGTCATTTCACGGGGCGCGCTTCTTCACAAAATTGGATCTCAGGAGTGCGTATAACTTGGTGCGTATCCGAGAGGGAGACGAGTGGAAAACCGCATTTAGTACCACATCTGGCCATTATGAGTACCTCGTCATGCCGTATGGGTTAAAGAATGCTCCCGCCGTCTTCCAATCCTTTGTAGACGAAGTCCTTAGGGACATGCTCGGGCAGGGTGTGGTGGTGTACATCGATGACATCCTGATCTGCTCCGCCACACGCGCCGAGCATGTGTCCCTGGTGCGTAAAGTGCTTGGGCGGCTGCTGGAGCATACCTATACGTCAAGGCTGAGAAATGTGAGTTCTTCAAAAGAGCCGTCTCATTTCTAGGATATCGCATTTCCACCTCGGGGGTGGAGGTGGAGTGTGACCGCGTAACGGCTGTGCGTAATTGGCCAACCCAGCCACTGTGAAGGAGGTGCAGCGGTTCTTGGGGTTCGCTAATTATTATCGGAGGTTTATCCGGGGTTTTGGCCAGGTAGCAGCTCCCATTACCTCACTGATGAAGGGGGGGCCGGTGCGGCTACGATGGTCCAGCAGAGGCGGACAGAGCCTTTCATCGTCTGAAGGTTCTGTTTACCAATGCACCTGTCCTAGCGCATCCGGACCCCTCTTTGCCATTCATAGTGGAGGTGGACGCGTCCGAGGCTGGGGTAGGAGCTGTGCTGTCGCAGCGTTCGGGCGTTCCTCCGAAGCTCCGCCCATGCGCGTTCTTTTCTAAGAAGCTGAGCCCGGCGGAGCGCAATTATGATGTGGGGGCACCGGGAGCTGTTAGCCGTGGTCAGGGCTTTGACGGTGTGGAGACATTGGCTTGAGGGGGCACGTCACCCTTTTCTCATCTGGACCGACCACCGTAACCTGGAGTATATTCGGGCAGCGAGGAGGCTTAATCCCCGTCAGGCGAGGTGGGCCATGTTTTTCACGAGGTTTAACTTCACTCTCTCGTACATTCCAGGTTCCCGGAACCGGAAGGCTGGACGCACTGTCGCGTCTCTACGACACCGAGGAGCGGACCATCGATCCTACTCCCATACTTCCCGCCTCCTGTCTGGTGGCACCGGTGGTATGGGAGGTGGATGCGGACATCGAGCGGGGCGGTTCGGTCAGAACCTACTCCGTCGCAGTGTCCCGTGGGCCTGAAATACGTTCCGCTTGATGTTCGCGATCGCCTGATCCGATGGTCCCATACTCTACCCTCCTCGGGTCATCCTGGGTGGAACGGACAGTGCGGGGCCTGAAGGGGAGGTACTGGTGGCCCACCTTGGCTGAGGATGTCCGGCGTTATGTCTCGTCCTGTTCAGTATGCGCTCAGTGTAAGGCTCCTAGGCACCTACCTCGAGGGAAATTACAGCCCCTCCCTGTTCCACAGCGGCCATGGACTCACCTCTCGGTGGATTTCCTTACGGATCTCCCGCCGTCTCAGGGGAACACGGCGATCCTGGTCGTTGTGGACAGGTTCTCTAAGTCCTGCCGTCTGCTCCCTTTGCCCGCAGGAGGCCCTGTTCACTCACGTCTTCCGGCACTATGGGGTGCCCGAGGACATCGTATCTGATACGAGGTCCCCAGTTTACGTCCAGGGTATGGAAATCGTTTATGGAGAGGCTGGGGGTCTCGGTCAGCCTGACCTCGGGATTCCACCCCGAGAGTAATGGGCAGGTAGAGCGCATCAACCAGGATGTGGGCAGGTTCCTGCGGTCATATTGCCAGGAACCGGCCAGGGGAGTGGGCGCAGTTCGTGCCATGGGCCGAGATGGCCCAGAACTCTCAAGCGCCACTCCTCCACTAATCTGTCACCCTTCCAGGTGGTGCTGGGGTATCAGCCGGTCCTGGTGCCATGGCAACAGAGCCAGACGGAGGCTCCTGCGGTGGAAGCATGGGTCAAGCGCTCTCAGGAGACCTGGAACGCGGTCCAGGAATGTTTAAGGAGGGGGCGAGCGAACGACACAAGGAGAGCGCTGACCGCCACCGCAGTGACGCCCCCGTGTTTAACCCGGGGATAGAGTCTGGCTCTCGGACCCGGGAACTGCCTCTCCGCCTGCCCTGCCGGAAGCTGGGTCCGCGGTTTGTGGGCCGTTCAAAGTCCTGAGGAGGATAAACGAGGTGTGTTACAGGTTGCAACTTCCTTCGTATTACCGTATTAACCCTCGTTTCATGTGTCTCTCCTCAGGCCGGTGGTAGCTGGTCCGCTGCAGGACAGTGGGGTGCTGGAGGCCCCCCCGCCCCCCTGGACATCGGGGGGAGCCCGGCGTACACAGTCCGAGCCATCCTGGACTCCCGACGTCGGGTAGGGGGCCTGCAGTACCCCTCGTGGACTGGGAGGGGTACGGTCCGGAGGAGAGGTGCTGGGTTCGGCGGCGGACGTTCTTGACCCCCCTATGCTGTTGGACTTCCACCGTCGCCGACCGGATCGGCCGGCGCCTCGCCCTCCGGGCCGTCCCCGAGGCCGGCGTCGGCGCGCGGCTGGAGCCGCGCGTCAGGGGAGGGGTACTGTCACAGGATCCAACGAAAGTGGCGCCCCTCCTCGGTCGGGCGGCGCTCGCCGGTCGTCGTCGCCGGCCTATTAGCTGCCACCGATCGTTGTGTCAGTTCGTTTCGTTTGTCTGTCTGTTCCGCACCTGTTTGTGTATGTCATTAGTGGGGACTATTTAATGTGTGTTTTCAGTTGGGATTTTTGTGCGGGATTGTTTGTTGTCCACTCAGGACGGTGGGCCTGTGAATGTAGTTGCTTCGCTAGTTGTATTTTGGATGTTTTGTGTTTTGGTGTTTTGTGCTGGCTGACGTCTTATTTTCCTCTCTTCGGACCGTTTTGCCCTGTGTTTTGGGTTGGTCATTATTATTACGCGCCCTTCTGTTTTGGCGTGACCAGTTTGTTGCCGGAGAAAATAAAGACTGTATACTTTACCTCTGCTCTCTGCGCCTGACTCCAACCACCACTCCTAGAATCATCTGACAGAAACAACCTGTATATAACAGTTCAGTGGCCTGTCACTAAACTGGATTCTGTGACTCTTGTTAGAGAGAGATAGAGGGAGAGAAGATTATCTAACATTATATAGCAATTAATAATGACATATAACTGGTACTGTGCACGAATGATCCGATTGCCAAGAGCCCTGACTTATCATCCTTCTTCTAATGTGCATAACGATTAGTGGTCCTGTAGGTCCCTGTTCTTAATATAACAATACCACATTCAGCTGCGCATTTGGCTTCTGTTACAATTCTAAGAGTACGATTTTTGTGTTGATCTCTTTGTGGGTTACGGTTCAAAGTATGGCGTGTTACTAAAATCAATCTGCAAACTTTTGTCTTCCAGCCAATTAACACCTCCCTCAATACATAGGGGACAAGTGAGTCAATGTAAATGGCTTCACTTGATTGTAATAAACAGATCTCTCCCCCACCATACACACACACACACACACCACACACACACACACACGACACACAACACATCACAACACATACACATACACACACACACACTCCTCTCGCAGGTCTAACAGAGTATGATTGCTCCACAGTCAAAGGGCTTCCATGTGGATCGCACAGATCAATCTGACTCTTGATGTGTAGGCGCAAAGCGAGAAGGGGAGCCGATTAGGAATCAGCTAACTCCCCTCACATTTCCTTCTAAGACACTTATTGGGAGGGTACGAGAGAGTAGACTATTGGGCTAGGGGAGTAGGAGGGGTTATTGTTTGGTTAGGGGTTGTGATGGTGGGGGGGGGGGGTTATGAGTGAGACTCTAGGAGGAGTAGGGGGGTGTTGTTTGGGGGTGGGATGGGGGTTAGTATGTGGAGGACTCTAGGGGAGTAGGGGTTTGTGTTGGGGGTGGTATGGGGGGTTAATATCTGTGAGGACTCTAGGGAGTAGGAGGGGGTTGTTGTTGGGGGTGGGTGATGGGGTGGTTATATTGGGAGACTCTGGTAGGGGTACGATGGGGGGTTGTTGTGGGGTGGGATGGGGATGGGGTGGTTAGTATGTGAGAGCTCTAGGGGAGTGAGGTGGGGTGGTTGTTCAGGGGTTCGGATGGGATGGGGGGTTTAGTATGTGAGACTCTAGGGGAGTAGGGGGGTTATTGTTGGGGTGGGATGGGGGATTAATATGTGAGACTCTAGGGGAGTAGGGGGGTTGTTGTTGGGGTGGGATGGGGGGTTAATATGTGAGACTCTAGGGGAGTAGGGGGGTTGTTGTTGGGTGGGATGGGGGTTAGTATGTGAGACTCTAGGGGAGTAGGGGGGTTGTTGTTGGGGTGGGATGGGGGGTTAGTATGTGAGACTCTAGGGGAGTAGGGGGGTTGTTATTGGGGTGGGAGGGGGGTTAGTATGTGAGACTCTAGGGAGTAGGGGGGTTGTTGTTGGGGTGGGATGGGGGATTAATATGTGAGACTCTAGGGAGTAGGGGGGGTTGTTGTTGGGGTGGGATGGGGGGTTAGTATGTGAGACTCTAGGGGAGTAGGGGGGGTGGTGTTGGGGGGGGATGGGGGGTTAGTGTGTGAGACTCTAGGGGAGTAGGGGGGGGTGTTGTTGGGTGGGATGGGGGGGTTAATATGTGAGACTCTAGGGAGTAGGGGGGTTGTTGTTGGGGTGGGATGGGGGGGGGTTTGTATGTGAGACTCTAGGGGAGTAGGGGGGTTATTGTTGGTGGTGGGATGGGGGGGTAGTATGTGAGACTCTAGGGGAGTAGGGGGGGTTGTTGTTGGGGTGGGCTGGGGGGGTTAATATGTGAGACTCTAGGGGGAGTAGGGGTTTGTTGTTGGGGTGGGATGGGGGGGGTTAATATGTGAGACTCTAGGGGAGTAGGAGGGTTGTTGTTGGGGTGGGATGGGGGTAATATGTGAGACTCTTAGGGGAGTAGGGGGGTGTTGTTGGGGTGGGATGGGATGGGGGGTTAGTATGTGAGACTCTAGGGGAGTAGGGGGGTTGTTGTTGGGTGGGATGGGGGGGTTAGTATGTGAGACTCTAAGGGGAGGTAGGGGGTTGTTGTTGGGGTGGGATGGGGGGGTTAGTATGTGAGGACTCTAGGGGAGTAGGGGGGGTATTGTTGGGGGTGGGATGGGGGGTTAATATGTGAGACTCTAGGGGAGTAGGGGGGTTGTTGTTGTTGGGGTGGGATGGGGGGTTAATATGTGAGACTCTAGGGGAGTAGGGGGGTTGTTGTTGGGTGTGGGATGGGGGTTAGTATGTGAGACTCTAGGGGAGTAGGGGGGTTGTTGTGGGGTGGATGGGGGGTTAGTATGTGAGACTCTAGGGGAGTAGGGGGGTTGTTGTTGGGGTGGATGGGGGGTTAGTATGTGAGACTCTGGGGAGTAGGGGGTTGTTGTTGGGGTGGGATGGGGGTTAATATGTGAGACTCTAGGGGAGTTAGGGGGGTTGTTGTTGGGGTGGCTGGGGGTTAGTATGTGAGACTCTAGGGAGTAGGGGGGTTGTTGTTGGGTGGGATGGGGGGTTAGTGTGTGAGACTCTAGGGGAGTAGGGGGGTTGTGTTGGGGTGGCTGATGGGGGGGTTAGTGTGTGAGACTCTAGGGGAGTAGGGGGGTTGTTGTTGGGGTGGGATGGGGGGTTAGTATGTGAGACTCTAGGGGAGGTAGGGGGGTGTGTTGTTGGGGGTGGGATGGGATGGGGGTTAGTATGTGAGACTCTAGGGGAGTAGGGGGGCGTTGTTGTTGGGGTGGGATGGGGGGTTAATATGTGAGACTCTAGGGGAGTAGGGGGGTTGTTGTTGGGGTGGGATGGGGGGGGTAGTATGTGAGACTCTAGGGGAGTAGGGGGTATTGTTGGGGTGGGATGGGGGGGTTTAATATGTGAGACTCTAGGGGAGTAGGGGGGTTGTTGTTGGGGTGGGATGGGATGGGGGGTTAGTATGTGAGACTCTAGGGGAGTAGGGGGGTTGTTGTTGGGGTGGGATGGGGGGTTAATATGTGAGACTCTAGGGCAGTAGGGGGGTTGTTGTTGGGGTGGGATGGGGGGGTTAGTATGTGAGACTCTAGGGGAGTAGGGGGGTTATTGTTGGGGTGGGATGGGGGGTTAATATGTGAGACTTTAGGGGAGTAGGGGGGTTGTTGTTGGGGTGGGATGGGATGGGGGTTTGTATGTGAGACTCTAGGGGAGTAGGGGGGTTGTTGTTGGGTGGATGGGGGGTAATATGTGAGACTCTAGGGAGTAGGGGGGTTGTTGTGGGGTGGGATGGGGGGTTAGTATGTGAGACTCTAGGGGAGTTGGGGGGTTGTTGTTGGGGTGGGATGGGGGGGTTAGTATGTGAGACTCTAGGGGAGTAGGGGGGTTATTGTTGGGGTGGATGGGGGGTTAATATGTGAGACTTTAGGGGAGTAGGGGGGTTGTTGTTGGGGTGGGATGGGATGGGGGTTAGTATGTGAGACTCTAGGGGAGTAGGGGGGTTGTTGTTGGGGTGGGATGGGGGGTTAATATGTGAGACTCTAGGGGAGTAGGGGGGTTGTTGTTGGGGTGGGATGGGGGGTTAGTATGTGAGACTCTAGGGGAGTTGGGGGGTTGTTGTTGGGGTGGGATGGGGGTTAGTATGTGAGACTCTAGGGGAGTAGGGGGTTGTTGTTGGGGTGGGATGGGGGGTTAATATGTGAGACTCTAGGGGAGTAGGGGGGTTGTTGTTGGGGTGGGATGGGGGGTTAGTATGTGAGACTCTCACTGGAACCAATCCTTCTTTTCTCCCCATGCTCTGTGTGTGAGATTACTGTTGACAAACTATCCAACTTCCATTAGCAACATCAAGGGAAAATATCCTATTGCTTCCTACAGGCAGACTCCTGCTCCTACACTCCTGCTCCTAAAAAAATCTAGAACCTAAAAGGATTCTTAGGCTGTTCCCATAGGTAGACCCTTTGAAGAAACCTTTTTGGTTCCAGGTAGAACCCTTTCCCCAAATACATGGAACCCAAAATAATTATACCTGGAACCAAAAAGGGTTCTCCTATAGGGACAGCCGAATAACCCTTTTGGAACCCTTTTTTCTAAGGGTGTAGGCTCTTGTGACTGGTTCTCCTTCTGCTATATTTTACCTGACTCTATCTATTTATCCATCCATTGGGTCTGTTTGTGTTTGTGAACAGAGCCCCAGGATCAGCTTGCTTAAAGGACTAGTTTCTAGGTTCATCTCTCTGTAGGTGATGGCTTTGTTATGGAAGGTTTGGGAATCACTTCCTTTTAGGAGGTTGTAGGATTTAACGTCTCTTTCCTCGATTCTTATAGTCAGCGGCTATCGTCCTAATTCTGCTCTGCTCTGCTCTGCATGCATGCATTATTTTATCATTGTACACAGAGGATGTTTTTGCAGAATTCTGCATGCAGCGTCTCAATTGGTGTTAGTCACATTGGTGAGTGGACCCCAGATCTCACAACCATAAAGGGCAATGGGTTCTATAACGGATTCAAGTATTTTTTGCCAGATCCTAATTGGGATGTCAAATGTTATTTTCCTTTTGATGGCGTAGAAGGCTTTTCAAACGTTTTTTTATTTTTTACTTTTTAACTAGACAAGTCAGTTAAGAACAAAGTTATTTACAATGACGGCCTACCCCGGCCAAACCCAGACGACCCGAGGCCAATTGTGCACCGCCCTATGGGACTCCCAATCACGGCAGGATGTGATTCAGCCTGGATTCGAACCAGGGATTGTAGTGATACCTCTTGCACTGAGATGCAGTGCCTTTGACCACTGCACCACTCTTGCCTTGTCTCTCAGATCGTTCACAGCTTTGTGGAAGCTTGCTTTCTCTCTCATGTGTATATATATAAAGTATTCAGACCCCTTAACTTTTTCCAAATTTTGTTACAGCTTTTTTTCTAAAATGTATTAAATTGTTTTTTTTTCCATCAATTTACACACAATACCCCATACTGACAAAGCAAAAAACAGTTTTTTAGAAATGTTTGCTAATTTAATAAAAAACTGAAGTATTACATTTACATAAGTATTCAGACCCTTTACTCAGTGTTCAAGCACCGGGCTCTCACTGGGCCACAAAAGGACATTCAGAGGCTTGTCCCGAAGCCACTCCTGCTGTCACGTCCTGACCAGTAATAGGGGTTATTTGTTATTGTAGTTTGGTTAGGACGTGGCAGAGGGTATTTGTTTTATGTGGTTCGGGGTGGTGGTTTGTTTAGTAGGGTATTTGATTTATGTATTCCGGGGGGTTTTGGGCACTGTTCTATGTTAGTGTATTTCTATGTTCCCGTCTAGTCTTTTGTATTTCTATGTTTTGTTAATTGGGGTTGGACTCTCAATTGGAGGCAGGTGTTTTCTAGTTGCCTCTGATTGAGAGTCCTATATATAGGTATGTGTTTGTTGAGTTCTTTGTGGGAGATTGTTTTGTGTATAGCCTTGTGCCTTACCAGCCTGTGATTAGTCGTTGTGTTTGCTTTTGTGTACGTGTTTATTTTGGTTCTCCTTCTTGTCCGATTATAAAGAAGATGAGTGCACATTTCCCCGCTGCATTTTGGTCTAAATCCGACGACAGCCGCTACACCTGCGTTGTCTTGGCTGTATGCTTAGGGTCATTGTCCTATTGGAAGGTGAACCTTCACCCAATCTGAGGTCCTGAGCACTCTGGAGCAGGTTTTCTTCAAGGATCTCTCTATACTTTGCTCCATTCATCTTGTTTTTCATGGTCTGAGAGTCTTTAGGTGCCTTTTGGGAAACTCAAGCGGGCTTCATGTGCCTTTTACTGATACAACAGTTTTTCAGCATGGAGGTGGAAAGTATATGACTATCAGGCATGAGATCAGATGTCTCCGTTAGATGCCATGAAGGCTGCTTGTGAGGACATCACAGGGCGGTCATTGAAGGGGATGTTGTGCCACGCCTGGAGATTTTTTCCCCTGGTGAATCGCAAGGGGTAACATCAGATGTGATGTTTGACAAATCTCTGGCCAGAACAACAAGAGCGACAGGATGTCCACCAAGGGGAGGTACAAATTATTGTTTTTTACAGAACTACACAGGTTTTCATTGTTGCGGCTTTTTTTTGGTTGTTGCGATGGATGTCCATTTTGTAGCAAATTTTCTGTCGCTATATAATTTTACATGTAAGAAATATGTAAAATGGACATGCAAATGTGAATTTTCTGTTTACATGTAACACATTGCTACAAAAAATAAATTGACTATATAACACAAATGTGCATATAATTTTTCTGTGTACCACAGAATTGACTTTCCCAGTAAACTTTACCTACTGTTGAAATCGGTTTCTAAAAGCTCAGTGTGATACACAATAGCATTCAGCTAGACAAAACTGACATTCTGGTATAGTACAGTAAGCAGTCAGTGTCAACAAAAAAGTAGAAAACTAGTATTTCTATAACAAACATTTCCAGGGTTGACTGCCATGGTGAAAAAACATCTAAACATTTTGACCAGTACGGCTCACACGATGACAAAACGTTTCATTTTGGTATTGGCCAATTTACTGACACAACTAGGTTTTGAAGCATGAATGAAATGTTTTGGGTGAGTTACTACATTTTGCAGACATGCAATAGAGTTGTGATGTCCCTTAAAACAGTTGTGACAATTGCACTTACAGTTTAGAGAATGTTAAGACTGTTTAAAAAAATGAGCCAAAGTGATTGAGGAAAAACTGAAAGACTGGACATCGTTTTGAGCTATTATTTGTCATGTGACACAAGAGGATTAGGAGGATTTCATAGTCTCAGTGGGCCAGAGACTGCTGTACCTGTTTGTACCTGCCCCAAGTATATCTCGGCACAAGTCTTAGCAGCAAAAAAATGTGATTTCCCAAGAGGGTCTGTCATCAGTTCCATGTGTTTACATTCAATAGGGGGGGTGGGGTGTTTTGAAACAGTGTGCTATTCAAACAAACCATGAATCCGGTAAACAGAAACACCCCCCTAACCTGGGTTTGTTTGAATAGCGTTCTAGCAGTGATACCAATTTCCTTTCCTCTCTCCATTAACATGCATCTCAGTGTAATTTAAACTCCAAGTCCAAGTCCCTGCTGAGACAAGTTAGCTGATAATTTGCAAATTACACTGCACAATTAATCCACCATCAGAGACCCGGAAGGCAATTACAGGGGATTGGTCATTAACAGTACATTATACCAGAGCCGAAGGAGAAGGTCTCTCCATTACAGAGTAAACAACTTTCTCTTCAGGAGCCCTGTGCAATGTGCATTTCCAATCATGTTAAATGGAGGCTGGTAGAACCCCATAATGGGTTTCTGTGACTGGCATAATAGATTGTCTTATCAGAGACAAAGGGCCTAATGCTTCTAGAATACACCAAGAGGACATCAGCGAAGGCACAGATCAAGGGGATGGCCACTGAGTGACCCTACATGAAAAACAAAGAAATCGAATCCTTGATTACAGTCCACAGTAAATGGAAGCTCTATAAGCCCGAATGAGCGCTTTTACTCTCTCAATGTTATAGGAAAGACACATAAATGCACATAACAGAACTTATGATAGTGGATGTTAAAATGTGGGTATTCAACAGTGCTTGCAAACCATTCCTACAAAAAGACTACTGTACTGTACCTGTCAGCCTAACTTACATGGAGACTTGGTGGATGCTCTATAAAGGCGTTATACGTTGTGGCTCATTGAAGTGGGACCAAAATACCCCTTATTCTGTAATTATTTAGTTTGAGATTCTGTAGGATATACAATGCATTCGGAAAGTATTCAGACCCTTTCACTTTTTTCACGTTTTAAAAACTTCACAGCCTTATTCTAAAATGGATGAAATAGTTTATTTACGTCATCATCACACACAATTCCCCACAATAACGAAGCAAAATAGGTTTTTAGAAAAATGTGTAAATGTATTAAAAATACTAAACTGAAACATCACATTTACGTAAGTATTCAGACCCTATACTCAGTACTTTGTTGAAATGCCTTTGTCAGTGATTACAGGCTTGTGTCTTCTTGGGTATGATGCTACAAGCTTGGCACACCTGTATTTGGGGAGTTTCTCCCATTCTTTGCAGATCCTCTCAAGCTTTGTCAGGTTGGATGGGGAGCGTTGCTGCACAGCTATTTTCAGGTCTCTTCAGAGATGTTCGATCGGGTTCAAGTCCAGCCTCTGGCTGGGCTACTCAAGCACATTCAGAGACTTGTCCCGAAGCCACTCATGCGTTGTCTTGGCTTTGTGCTTTGGGTCGTTGTAATGTTGGAAGGTGAACCTTCGCCCCAGTCTGAGGTCGTGAGCGCTCAGTATCAGGTTTTCATCAAGGATCTCTCTGTACTTTTCTCCAATCATTTTTCGCTCAATCCTGACTAGTCTCCCAGAAAAACATCCCCACAGCATGATGCTGCCACCACCATGCTTCACCGTAGGGATGGTGCAAGGTTTCCTCCAGACGTGACGCTTGGCGTTCAGGCCAAAGAGTTCAATCTTGGTTCATCAGATCAGAGAATCTTGTTTCTCATAGTCTGAAAGTCCTTAGGTGCCCTTTGGCACACTCCAATCGGGCTGTCATGTGCATTTTACTGAGAAGTGGCTTCTGTCTGGCCACTCTACCATAAAGGCCTGATTGGTGGAGTGCTGCAGAGATAGTTGTCCTTCTGGAGGTTTCTCCCATCTCCACAGATGAACTCTGGAGCTCTGTCAGAGTGACCATCGGGGTTCTTGGTCAACTCCCTGATCAAGGCCCTTCTCCACCGATTGCTCAGTTTGACCGGGCGCCCAGCTCTAGGAAGAGTCTTGGTGGTTCCAAACTTCTTCCATTTAAGAATGATGGAGACCACTTTGTTCTTGGGGACCTTCAATGCTGCAGAATGTTTTTGGGTACCCTTCCCCAGATATGTGCCTTGACACAATCATCTCTCGGAGCTCTACTGACAATTCCTTCGACCTCATGGCTTGTTTTTTGCTCTGAGATACATTGTCAACTGTGGGACCTTTATATAGACATGTGTTTTTCGAAATCATGTCCAATCAATTGAATTACTACAGATGGACTCCAATCAAGTTGTAGAAACATCTCAAGGATGATCAATGCAAACAGGATGCATCTGAGCTCAATTTCGAGTCTCATAGTAAAGGATCTGAATACGTAAGTTATTAAGGAAATCTTATATTTTTTTCTTTAAATTTGCTATAAAAAAAAATGTAATACTCGGGTATTGTGTGTACGACGATGTGTAAGACACTGTACGTTGATGAGGGATTTCTTTCCCATTCATTTTAGGATAAGGCTGTAACGTAACAAATATGGAAAAAGGAAGAGGTCTGAATAATTTCTGAATGCACTCTATATCATTCAGTGTCATATTGCTGAACTGGCAGCGGTACAGTATATATACAGTGTATGTATACAAAAGTATGTGGACACCCTTCAAATTAGTGGATTTAACTATTCAGCCACACCTCTTGCTGACAGCCACACCCGTTGAGACTGCCCTGAAGAAACTTTCAAAGTTCATGAAATTCTCCGATTGATTGACCTTCATGTCTTAAGTAATGATGGACTGTCATTGCTCTGTTGCTTATTTGAGCTGTTTCTTGCCATAATATGGACTTGGTCTTTTACCAAATAGGGCTATTTTCTGTATACCACCGCTACCTTGTCAAAACACAACTGTTTGGCTCATATGCATTAGAAGGAAGAAATTCCACAAATTAACTTTTAAGCTTTGCACACCTTTAATTGAAATGCATTCCAGGTGACTACCTCATGAAGCTGGTTGAGAGAATGCCAAGAGTGTGCAAAGCTGTCATCAAGACAAAGGGTGGCTACTTTGAAGAATCTCAAATCTCAAATATATTTGATTTGTTCAACACTTTTTTGTTACTACATGATTCCATATGTGTTTTTCATAGATTTTATGTCTTCACTATTATTCCACAGTGTAGAAAATATAAAAAATAAAGAAAAACCCTTCAATGAGTAGTACTATATATATATATATATATATATATACACACACTGCTCAAAAAAATAAAGGGAACACTTAAACAACACAATGTAACTCCAAGTCAATCACACTTCTGTGAAATCAAACTGTCCACTTAGGAAGCAACACTGATTGACAATACATTTCACATGCTGTTGTGCAAATGGAATAGACAACAGGTGGAAATTATAGGCAATTAGCAAGACACCCCCAATAAAGGATTGGTTCTGCAGGTGGTGACCACAGACCACTTCTCAGTTCTTATGCTTCCTGGCTGATGTTTTGGTCACTTTTGAATGCTGGCGGTGCTTTTACTCTGGTGGTAGCATGAGACGGAGTCTACAACCCAGAAAGTGGCTCAGGTAGTGCAGCTCATCCAGGATGGCACATCAATGCAAGCTGTGGCAAGAAGGTTTGCTGTGTCTGTCAGCGTAGTGTCCAGAGCATGGAGGCGCTACCAGGAGACAGGCCAGTACATCAGGAGACGTGGAGGAGGCCGTAGAAGGGCAACAACCCAGCAACAGGACCGCTACCTCCGCCTTTGTGCAAGGAGGAGCACTGCCAGAGCCCTGCAAAATGACCTCCAGCAGGCCACAAATGTGCATGTGTCTGCTCAAACGGTCAGAAACAGACTCCATGAGGGTGGTATGAGGGCACGACATCCACAGGTGGGGGTTGTGCTTACAGCCCAACACCGTGCAGGACGTTTGGCATTTGCCAGAGAACACCAAGATTGGCAAATTCGCCACTGGCGCCCTGTGCTCTTCACAGATGAAAGCAGGTTCACACTGAGCACGTGACAGACGTGACAGTCTGGAGACGCCGTGGAGAATGTTCTGCTGCCTGCAACATCCTCCAGCACGACCGGTTTGGCGGTGGGTCAGTCATGGTGTGGGGTGGCATTTCTTTGGGGGGCCGCACAGCCCTCCATGTGCTTGCCAGAGGTAGCCTGACTGCCATTAGGTACCGAGATGAGATCCTCAGACCCCTTGTGAGACCATATGCTGGTGCGGGTGGCCCTGGGTTCCTCCTAATGCAAACAATGCTAGACCTCATGTGGCTGGAGTGTGTCAGCAGTTCCTGCAAGAGGAAGGCATTGATGCTATGGACTGGCCTGCCCGTTCCCAGACCTGAATCCAATTGACCACATCTGGGACATCATGTCTCGCTCCATCCACCAACGCCACGTTACACCACAGACTGTCCAGGAGTTGGCGGATGATTTAGTCCAGGTCTGGGAGGAGATCCCTCAGGAGACCATCCGCCACCTCATCAGGAGCATGCCCAGGCATTGTAGGGAGGTCATACAGGCACGTGGAGGCCACACACACTACTGAGCCTCATTTTGACTTGTTTAAGGACATTACATCAAAGTTGGATCAGCCTGTAGTGTGGTTTTCCACTTTAATTTTGAGTGTGACTCCAAATCCAGACCTCCATGGGTTGATAAATTGGATTTCCATTGATTATTTTTGTGTGATTTTGTTGTCAGCACATTCAACTATGTAAAGAAAAAAGTATTTCATAAGATTATTTCATTCATTCAGATCTAGGATGTGTTATTTTAGTGTTCCCTTTATTTTTTTGAGCAGTATATATATATGTGTATATATATTAAAAATCCTAATAAAAAAAGGAATTAAGCAAATGAACTTTGTCCATTTCAGATTACTATCTGGGTAGAAAAGATGACATCCCTATTCCCTGTAGTATACTCTGCAATCCTGGCATCAAGTTTGGATGTAAATCTAATCTCAACAGGTTTACATACCTCTGCGTCTTAAATTCCAACACGGTTTGACATGCCTGTCTGGGGTAACATGAAGCCCAGTCGTTCTCTCTTTCTCTCCCCCTCGCTCCCCCTCGCTTCCCCTCTATCTCTCTCCCTGTCTCTCTCTCCCTGTCTCTCTTCCCCCCCCTCTCTCTGAAGAGGCATGTAGATGTATTAACCCCAGAGCCTGTGTAAGGGCTCAGGAATGTGCTCCAGTTTCAGCCATTTTAGATGACTGGGACTGGCACACAAGCTTAACGTTCGTTATGTCTGTGTGCTGACGTGTCAGTGAGTCTGTGGCCCTCCTGGGCTAGGGGATAGAGGATAGATGGGGATGGGAGGAGAGCCCAGAGAGTGCATTGCCGGGCCCCAGGTGTGCATTTACCGCTACCTATCAATTTCAGGTTGAGAGAGGCTACAGCCAGATCAAATCTTGGGTCCGAGCTTCAGGAGGCATTTCTGCCAAGCTGATTGCTTGTGTGGTCACATGGTACAATGACAGATTGAGATGGAATGAGTCACATGGGAGTGGCACCCACCACAACATCCAGGTCATGTGTTGGAGGGAGAGCAAAAAGTTAGGGCATATCCCTCCCCAGGTGACAATCATATTTCTAATAATTTATTTGGTGGGTGCTTATATTTGTCCTATTTCAAAAGGTTTTTTGTTGTTGCATATCCCAGCTCCCCCTGAGACACCATCGGAGAGTGGGGTCATGGCCAGGGTCTGCCATTATCAACCGTTGCTCAAGAGCACATCAACATATGTTTCAGTTTGTCAACTCTGGGATTGGAAATAGCAACCTTTCAGCTACTGGCCCAATCTTCTAAGCCAGGGTTATTCAACTCTTACCCTACGAGGTCCGGAGCCTGATAGTTTTCTCTTCTACCTGAACATTAATTGCACCCACCTGGTGTCCCAGGTCAAAATCTTTCCCTGGTTAGAGGGGAACAATGGAAAAAAGCAGTGGAACTGGCTTCGAGGTCCAGAGTCGAGTTTGAGTGCTTTACGCGTTAAGTTACCTTTTTTAATGATAAAATCTGACTAGAGGCAGTATAAAACAACCTTCAAGGATAATAAATGACAATGTCTGAAGACACCTATTATGTGGCTCCCTATATCTGCCCACTTCTTGGTGAAAGGCTGTGTCTGTGTTGCCTGGTTTCACTAGCTATACGCTCTCAAACTGTGTTTACACTGTAGGAGAGCAGAGAGCTCAGTACACTACAGACATAATCCATGTATTCCTGGTATTCAGATCCATTGGCACCGTCTCATTTAACAGATAAGAGGTTATAATCTACAGGGGTGGGCAGAGAAAGAGAGACCTTCAGAGACAAGGCCTCTCTTGTCGTTCCCTAGAAATTCCCAACATTCCTGGGAATGTGTACAGACGTGCAGACAAACAAAGCCTTGGGGATATCTTCTCATCTTCTCTCATGGCTTCATACCTCAAACAGATTAGTATTCAAATGTTCTCATATGTAAATGTTGTTATTTCATTATTCAACCTCCTCTATCAATGGAATGGAATAGGCCGTGAATGGAATAATGGAATAGGCCGTGAAAGAATGATCTGGTTTTCTTAAGGGTTATTGAGTTGACTGTTTGAATCAAATCTAATCTAATTTTACTTGTCACATGCACTGAATACAACAGGTGTAGACCTGACCATGAAATGCTTACTTGCAAGCCCTTAACCAACAATGCAGTTTTAGAAATACCGTTAAGAAAATATTTACTAAATAAATAATTAAATAAAAAGTAGCACAATAAAATGACAATAACGAGGATATATACAGGGGTTACCGGTACCGAGTCAATGTGCGGGGCTCCAGGTTAATCTGAGAATGGAGAGAGAGGTCAGTGTTTTCTAAAATATACTGCAGGTATCTGATATACAGTTAAGCATGACTTAATACAGAACATCAATAGTCAAGAACAGCTTAAGGACTGAACTACACAAATTTAAAATAAGAACAATAAACCAAAAAAAAAGGTTTTACTGACAGATACACATATTTACTGACAATAACCCACATATCAGTACATATACAGTACATATGCCTACGAGTTACAGCGCATTGCAAAAGTATTCAGAACTCTTGTTACAAAGCGGGATTAAAATTGATTTAATTGGCTTTTTTTGTCACCAATCAATACAAAATAGCCTATAATGTCAAAGTGGAAGAAAAATTATATCATTTTTTAAAGATTCATAAAAATGTAATAAAGATGGTCGTTGCATAATTTTATTTATTTTACCAGGCAAGTCAGTTAAGAACAAATTCTTATTTTCAATAAAAGCCTAGGAACAGTGGGTTAACTGCCTGTTCAGGAGCAGAACGACAGATTTGTACCTTGTCAGCTTAGGGATTTGAACTTGCAACCTTTCGGTTATTAGTCGAACGCTCTAACCACTAGGTTACCCTAAGTATTCAGCTACTTGAGTCAATACATGTTAGAAATACCTCTGACAGCGATCACAGCTGTGCGTCTTCTTGAGTAAGTCTATAAGAGCTTTGCATACATTGAATGTGCAATATTTTCTCATTATTATATTCAAAATACTTCAAGCTCTGTCAAGATGTTGGGGATCATGGCTAGACAGCAATCTTCAAGTCTTATCATAGATTTTCAAGCAGATTTAAATCAAAACTTTAACTTGGCCACTCAGGAACATTAACTGTCTTCTTGATAAGCAACTCCAGTGTAGATTTGGCCTTGTGTTGTAGGTTATTGTCCTGCTGAAAGGTGAATTCCTCTCCCAGTCTCTGATGTAAAGCAGACTGAAGCAGGTTTTCTTCTAGGATTTTGCCTGTGCTTTGCTCCATCCCGTTTCTTTTTATCCTGAAAAACTCCCCATTATTTGCCGACTACCCATAATCATGGTAGCATCCGCATTAACGTAGAAGTGTTCAAAAACATATTCTATTCTTATGAACAATATAAGTGAGTCCAAAATGACACAATACATTATGTACCATTCATTTACACTGGGCATAAAATAATCTGAAACACAACCAAAACAAACAGCAAATGGATCCAAGAAGTTTGTAGTCACATGCTTGATGTAGTCATTGCATGTTAGGAATATGGGACCAAATATTAAACTTTTGACTACTTTAATACACCAATAAGTAAATTTGTCCCAATACTTTTGGTCCCCTAAAAAGGGGGGACTGTGTACAAAAGGTTATGTAATTTCTAAATGGTTCTCCTGATATGGATGAAAATACCCTCAAATTAAAGTTGACAGTCTGCACTTTTACCTCTTAGTCATTGTATCGTTTCAAATCCAAAGTGCTGGAGTACAGAGTCAAAACAACAAAAAATGTGTCACTGTCCCAATACTTGTGGAGCTCACTGTATCACAGCATACTACAGGCCACGGAGTGACCTAATATTTGGGGGTGAGAATGATTGTCAGAAGGTCAGTTGTGGTGACATTTTAAAAGGATATTCTATTCCAAAAATGATAAAAGAAAATTCTAAAATAGAATTTCCTCCTCGAAATGAGCCCAATGACATAGTGGTCCATACATTATTATCAGGTAGGTGTGTTATTTAGCAATAAGTGTTATCACCTGATGTAGCCCACCTAATGCAGCATAGAGGCTATAAATAAATAGAATGAGGGTTGCCCATCTGCATTTACCCCATTGGGCTAATCATTAGCTAGATCACAAACTCTACACATTATCTTGTTGCTAGTTAGCAACATATTGATTACTTGGCAGCTAAAATGGGGGAGGGAAGTCCTCATTTGGCGCCAAACGCGGATTTAAAATCATTCTGAATATTCTCTGGTTTTTGGAGAACCACCTGCTACTGGACATGGATATTATAAGACACACTTTTCTTCCAAATCGAGAACAAAGAAAATATTGCCAAGAACAGGTTAGTTGAATAATTCCTTCCAAGGCTTTACACTTGTCTAGCTAAGCAAGCTGTAACAGGTAATGGAGTATCACATATCACATTACAATTCTGTAGCTAGAACACCCTCTTCCCAAACTGTCCCCCTCTTATCTGATCTCATTACTGCTTACAACCACAACAGAGCAAACCCTAGTCAAATGCTGCATTTTAGTGAACCTGTGGATGATACGGTATGCGCTGGTCTGTACTAGACAGTCTGCTACACGTAGCCTGCAGGAACACTCTCTCCACGATCTGTCATGACCTCATTCTTTCTCTCTTATCAAAAACTGGATGACCTGCAAAGGCCTCTGGCGCTGGGTAGTGGTTTGAATCTTGTCAATGCAATTGAGCTGGGATTTCTGAAGAGGCTTAAATGTCACTTTAAACATTTAGGGGTGTATTTTGATTCAATGTGGTGTGATCTGTGCTGTTTGGGATATGATTGTGTAGGTGTAGGGCTATTTACTTTAGCCACAAATACAGCATTACTTTGGAGTGCATTCGGAAAGTATTCAGACCTCTTGACTTTTTCCACATTTTATTACCTTCGCCTCATCAATCTACACACAACACCCAATAATAACAAAGCAAAAACAGGTTTCTAGAAATGTTTGCGACTTTATTAAAATAAAAAATATCACATTTACGTAAGTATTCATACCCTTTACTCAGTACTTTGTGAAGCACCTTTGACAGCGATTACAGCCTCGAGTCGTCTTGGGTATGACGCTATGGGCTTGGCACACCTGTATTTGGGGAGTTTCTCCCATTCTTCTCTGCAGATTCTCTCAAGCTCTGTCAGGTTGGATGGGGAGCGTCCAAAGATGTTTGATCGGGTTTAAGACCGGGCTCTGGCTGGGCCACTCAAGCACATTCAGAGACTTGTCCCCGAAGCCACTCCTGCATTGTCTTGGCTGTGTGCTTAGGGTCATTGTCCTGTTGGAAGGTGAACCTTTGCCCCAATCTGAGTTCCTGAGTGCTCAGTATCAGGTTTTCATCAAGAATCTCACTGTACTTTGCTCCATTCATCTTAGCCTCGATTCTGACTAGTCTCCCAGTCCCTGCCGCTGAAAAATATCCCCACAGATGCTGCCACCGCCATGCTTCACGGTAGGAATGGTGCCAGGTTTCCTCCAGACGTGACGCTTGGCATTCAGGCCAAAGAGTTCAATCTTGGTTTCATCAGACCAGAGAATCACGTTTCTCATGGTCTGAGAGTCCTTTAGGTGCCTTTTGGCAAACTCCAAGCGGCTGTCATGTGCCTTTTACTGAGGAGTGGCTTTTGTCTGGCCACTCTACCATAAGGCCTGATTGGTGGAGTGCTGCAGAGATGGTTGTCCTTCTGGAAGGGTCTCTCATCTCCACAGAGGAACTCTGGAGTTCTGTCAGAGGTGAACATCGAAGAGTCATGGTGGTTCCAAACTTCTTCCATTTAAGAATGATGGAGGCCACTGTGTTCTGGGGAACTTCAATGCTGCAGAATGTTTGTTACCCTTCCTACTAGATCTGTGCCTTGACACAATCTTGTCTCGGAGCTTATGACAATTGGTTCAACCTCATGGCTTGGTTTTTGCACTGACATGCACTGTCACTGTGGGACCCTTATATAGACAGCTGTGTGCCTTTCCAAATCATGTCAGATCAATTGAATTTACCACAGGTGGACTCCAATCAAGTTGTAGAAACATCTCAAGGATGATCAATGGAAACAGGATGCACCTGAGCTCAGTTTTGAGTCTCATAGCGAAGGGTCTGATACTTATTGTTTTTGCTTTGTCATTATGGTGATCGGGTGTGTAGATTGCTGAGTAAAAAAAAAAAACATTTTAGATTAAGGCTGTAATGTAACAAAATAAAGAAAGGTCCAGGGGTCTGAATACTTTCCGAATGCACTGTATTTACTTTAGCCACAATTAAGCAATACTTTATGTAACCCTTAAATTAATCTTTACTCTGACTCAGACTTGAGCCCTAAATCTGACCAAACTCCAGCTGTAGCCATTGTAATAAATATATCCCCAGAACATGCCTTAGCCCAAACCTTATTTCAAATCTCAGACCTAATCCTAGCTAAACACACAGCTGTTGGCCTGTTGCCTTTGCTATCCAGTGACTCACACATCCATACTTAAAAACTGTGTGTTTCCTTTGAAGAAAACTTGTATTATCTAAGTCTCCGAAGAGCTCAATATCATGGAATGAAAGAGAAAAACAATAAAGTGCTACCTCTCTTTGTCACACCCTCATCTGTTTCACCTGTCACTGTGCTTGAATCCACGCCCTCCAGATGTCACCCATCTTCCCCATTACCCCCTGGGTATTTATACCTGTGTTTTCTGTCTGTCTGTGCCAGTTCATCTTGTTTTGTCAAGTCAACCAGCGTGCTACGCCGTGCTCCTGCTTTTTCCTTTTCCCAGTTTCTTGCTAGTCCTCCCAGTTTTGACCCTTGCCTGCCTTGACTCTGAACCTGCCTGCCTGACCATACTGCCTGGCCTGACCTCGAGCCTGCCTGCCGCTCTATTGGGGCGGCAGCGTAGCCTAGTGGTTAGAGTGTTAGACTAGTAACTGCAAGGTTGCAAAATCAAATCCCTGAGCTGATAAGGTACAAATCTGTTGTTTTACCCCCGAACAAGGCAGTTAACCCATTGTTCCTAGGCCGTCATTGAAAATAAGAATTTGTTCTTAACTGACTTGCCTGGTAAAATAAAAATTAAAAATCTCCTGGACTCTGACCTTGTTATGATCTTTTGCCTGTCCATGACCATTCTCTTGCCTACCCCTTGGATACTAATAAATATCAGAGACTCGAACCATCTGCCTCCTGTGTCTGCATCTGGGTCTCATCCTGTGCCCTTATAGTACGAACTGGCCATGACAGACCCAGCAGACTTGGACCAGCTCCGCCATGCTGTCTCCCTGCAGGGAGCCACCATTGGGATGCATGAGGAGCTACTGCTGGACCTTTTGGATGGGCTTTGTTCCCTGACAGAATGCGACGACCAAGGGTTCAAAACTATTATGGAGCAAATCAGTGAGTTAGCTCATAGGCAACCTGTCACCTCTGAGAACCCCGAACCACCCAGTAACCTGTCTACTATCAGTGGTGGCTTTGTACAGCCTACCCCGGCTCCCCGAGAAACCCGCTTACCTCCTCCGGAGAGATATTCTGGGGATCCTGGAACCTGCGAGGGTTTTCTTTCTCAGTGCTCCCTTATTTTTGAGCTGCAGCCATCTTCATTCCCTTCGGACCGGTCGAAGATAGCGTATATTATTACGCTAATGATGGGAAGGGCGCTCTCCTGGGCTACGGCAGTTTGGGAGCAATAATCCGCCATTTGTCGTCATCTGGAATATTTCATGGCAGACGTGAGGAAGGTGTTCGATTCTCCGGTATCCAGTAGAGAGGTGGCCCGACAACTACTTGAAATACGTCAACACTCCCGTAGTGTGGCAGATTTTCACACATTGGCCGCCCAGAATGCCTGGAATCCGGAGTCCCTATTCGATACCTTCCTTCATAAACTTTCAGAGGAAATAAAAGACGAGCTAGCAGCTCGGGAGTTACCGCTGGGCCTCGATTCCCTCATCGCTCTTAGGATTGATGGGCGTCTACAGGAAAGCAGGAGTGAGAGGAGGTCTGGTCTTGGGAACACTCGTTTATCCGCTGCTGCTCGTTCATGTCCGAAGGAATTCGGAAGTCCCCGAAGGCTGTATTTCCGAGAAGACCCGAAGCCACCTGAGTTCCCTCGAATCATTGGCGATGGGTGAGTCAGATACACTGGAACCTATGCAACTGGGCAGAGCTAGATTATCACCTAGGGAACGTTCACATAGGCTAAATTCCAACACTTGTCTGTACTATGGGGCTGCGGGACATTATATAGCCACCTGCCCGGTTAAGAGACCTATTTCTTTAGTAGGTACAAGTACTCTGGTGAGCCAGACTGGGAATCCTCTAATTCCCATCAACCGCAATCCCTTTTTTGTGGCACTGCTGTTGGGAGACCAGTCTAAGTATCTCCGGGTGTTCATTGACTCTGATGCGGATGCAAGTTTTATGGACGCTACCCCAGTTTCTGAATTAGGTATCCCCACTCATCTCCTCTCTGTTCCTATGGACGCTAGAGCACTGGACGGCCTCTCCATTGGTAGAGTTACCCACAGCACTGTTCCTGTTAATCTGCGGGTTTCAGGAAATCACAGTGAGGCTATACAGCTTCTCCTCAATGAGTCCCCCCTTGTCCCTGTTTTGGGATTTTTTTGGCTCCAAAACACAACCCCGTTATTGACTGGACCATGAGTTCAATCCTGGGTTGGAGTCCATTCTGCCATTGCCTCAAAGCAGCGCAGCCTTCCCCGAGACGGCCTCCTCAGGGCTTAAGTCAAGCCTCGGGTTTCTCTGCCATCCCCGCAGAGTACCATAACATCCTGGAGGTCTTCTGCAAGGCACGGGCTTCTTCTCTTCCCCCGCATCGTCCCTATGATTGTGCCATTGACCTTCTCCCAGGCACCACACTGCCTCGAAGTGGGCTATATTCCCTATCCGGCCCGGAGACCAAGGCCATGGAGGAGTATATTGAGGACTCTGGCTGCTGGAGGCATCCGTCCATCTGCATCTCCTGCCGGCGCAGGGTTTGTCTTTGTGGAAAAGAAGGACAAGACCCTGCGTCCGTGCATTAACTACCAGGGCCTTAATGACATAACGATCAAGAATTGTTACCCCCTACCACTCCTCTCCTCGGCTTTCGAACCTCTCCAGGGGGCTACCATCTTCTCCAAGTTGGACCTTTGGAATGCCTACCACCTAGTTTGGATAATCAAAGGGGTTGAGAGGAATACAGCCTTCACAACACTGCCAGTGGACATTATGAGTACTTGGTCATGCCGTTTGGACTCACCAACGGTATTCCAGGGACTGGTTAACGATGAACTCTGGGACACATTAAATCGTTTTGTGTTCATCTACCTCAACGACATCCTGTTTTTTCCCCCTTTCTGCCCAAGAATACATCCTCCATGTTCAACAAGTCCTTCAGCGCCTCCTGGAGAACCAGTTATTTGTGAAAGCGGAGAAATGTGAGTTCCACCGTTCTACCTGCTCCTTTCTGGGCTATCTTAGGAGGAAAGGAAGGAAATGTCCAGATGGACCCAGAAAAGGTGAAAGCAGTAGTGGATTGGCCCCAACCTACGTCCAGGGTGCAGCTACAATGTTTCCTGGGGTTTGCTCATTTCTACCGGCGTTTCATTCAAGCCTACAGCACCCTGGCGGCCCCCCTCTCGGCACTCACCTCTCCCAAGGTACCGTTCACATGGTCCCCAGCGGTTGACAGAGACTTTGTGGACCTGAAGCATCGGTTCACTACAGCCCCCATCCTCATCCATCCGGACCCGTCCCGTCAGTTTGTGGTTGAGGTCGATGCTTCTGACGTTGGAGTGGGGGCTATCCTGTCCCAGCGATCCATCCAGGACCAAAAGCTCCATCCCTGTGCCTTCCTGCCCCATCGTCTCAGCTCTGCAGAAAGAAACTACGACGTGGGTAACCGAGAACTCCTGGTGGTCAAGATGGCACTGGAGGAGTGGAGACCCTGGCTGGAGGGAGCAGAACATTCGTTTTTGGTTTGGACCGACCTCAAGAATTTGGAATATCTCCGCACAGCCAAGCGCCTTAACTCCAGGCAGGCCCGGTGGGCTCTGTTATTCCCCAGGTTCAACTTCACAATTTCCTATCATCCAGAGTCCAAGAATGTTAAACCTGATGCCCTCTCTCGGCCGTACAGTCCCGCTGCCACATCCTCTGACTCCGAGACCATCCTCCCAACCTCATGCCTTGCGGCTGCTGTGGGCTGGGGTATTGAGACTCTGATCCGCAAGACACAACATTCCTAGCCTGCCCCTGGAGGGGGCCCGGCTAACCTATTGTTCGTCCCCAATTCGGTCCAGTCCCGGGTCCTGGAATGGGCTCATTCCTCCAGGCTTACCTGTCATCCGGGTTCCCGTCAAACCCTGGCCTTCCTCCGACAACATTTCTGGTGGCCCACAATGGTTCCTGACGCCTCTTGTTCCTGACGCATGCACCGTTTGTACTCAGAATAAGACTGCGGCAAGCCCCTTCTGGCCTCCTTCAGCCACTACCTGTCCCTCATCGTCCCTGGTCCCATATATCTTAGGACTTTGTCACTGGGCTCCCTCCGTCTGATGGCAACACTGTCATTCTGGCAGTCGTGGATCGGTTTTCCAAGGCCGCCCATTTCATCCCTCTCCCCAAACTACCCTCTGCCAAAGAGACGACCCAGCTCATGGTGAAGCACGTCTTCAGGATCCACAGACTCCCGGTGGACATGGTCTCCGACCGGGGTCCTCAGTTCTCGTCTCAGTTCTCGTCTCAGTTCTGGAAGGCGTTCTGCACCCTTATGGGGTTGTTGGCCAGCCTGTCCTCCGGATTCCATCCCCAATCCAACGGCCAGTCAGAGCGAGCAAATCAAGACCTGGAAACAACCTTAAGATGCCTTGTCTCGACCAACCCCACTACCTGGAGCCGACAACTGGTCTGGGTGGAGTTTACCCGGAACACTCTTCACTGTCCTGCCACGGGACTCTCCCCTTTCAAATGCTTCATGGGGTATCAGCCTCCACTCTTCCCAGAACAAGAGCAGGAAGTCAACATACCCTCGGCCCAGATGTTCGTCCGCCGCTGTCGGCGTACCTGGAGAAGTGTCTGGGTGGCACTTCTCAAGACCAACTCCAGGTATCGTCGACAAGCGGACCGCCACCGGGCTCCAGCTCCTCGCTATTGCATTGGGCAGAAGGTATGGCTATCCACATGGGACCTGCCCCTTCGGGTGGAGTCCCGCAAACTTTCCCCCCATTTCATTGGCCCTTTCCTCATCTCTAGAGTCCTTAGTTCCACAGCTGTGCGTCTTTTACTAACCCGTACCCTCCCTATTCACCCTACGTTCCATGTGTCTTGGATTAAGCCCGTGTCTCACAGCCCTTTGTCTTCTGTTTCCAGGCCCACCCCTTCGCCCCGTGTCATCAGTGGCCATCCGGCGTTCACGGTGAGACGTCTCCTGAGTGTTAAACCGCGGGCAGGGGTTTTCAGTACCTGGTTGACTGGGAGGGTTATGACCCAGAGGAGAGGTGCTGGGTCCCCACTAGAGACATCCTGGACCCAGCCCTCATCACCGACTTCCACTGCCGTCACCCCGGTCAACCAGGTATGCGCCCAGGTAGGACGCCAGGTGGTACCCCTCCAGGTGACACCCATCTTCCCCATTGTCCCCTGGGTATTTATATCTGTGTTTTCTGTCTGTGCCAGTTCGTCTTGTTTTGTCAAGTCAGCCAGCGTGTTACTCTGTGCTCCTGCTTTTTCCTTTTCTGTTTTTTGCAGCTCCTCCCAGTTTTGACCCTTGCTTGCATTGACTCTGAACCCACCTGCCTGACCATACTGCCTGCCCTGACCACTCTGTACCTCCTGGACTCTGACCTTATGGTCTTTTGCCTGTCCACGACCATTCTCTTGCCTGCCCCTTGGATTCTAATAAATATCAGAAACTCGGACCATCTGCCTCCCGTGTCTGCATCTGGGTCTCACCCTGTGCCCTTATACTCTTATAACTGTGGTAGAATATACAGTGTGGTTATAGAACTGGGAGGCAGCCTACAGTTTTCAGGAAGAGTAGAACCCTTCTTTTCCATCTCACTGTTTAAATCAAGGGGTCCTTGAGCATTATGTGGCGTTTGGTGTCACATTGTAAATAACCGACAATATGAATGTGATTCATGTGTTATGTCCCTGGACAGCAGATGCCACAGGCTTTCGATCTCCGCCTTCACCATTCTTTACCATCTATTACTTCTCACAGAACCACGGAAATCACTAAATATTGTGGTCCATGAACAGTTTCGAAACCAACTTTCAATTGTTTCTCTGTCATGAGCCATCTGATAGCCTGACAATCCATTATTCAGTTTATTCATGTTTCTTGTTGGTTAATGTGCTCAGTCCACCATTGTAGAGTGGACAACAGGAAAGTCACTGGGGGAGAAAATAAACAAACTGAGTTGTTGTTTAAAGTAATCAGTTGCAGTTAAGGTTAGAGTTGTGTACATTTAATACAAAAATGTTGTAGATGTATTAGGCCTAATTTTATGGTTCAACTCATCAACTGTTTCAACTGGAAAATTGGATGCAATTGACAGATTAGGTTAGTGATTTGAAAGGGTATGGTAAAATTCTTTGATCGCGAGTCATGGGAATTTGACTCAGACTTAATTAAACAAGACAATACAAGTGTTCCGTTCCTTTCTCCCTATCGCTGTGATAGTTTAATTAAACTGTTTGTGTGATTGTACACTGTGCCCAGGCGCTTTCACACTACAGTAAATCCTGATGAAAAGATGTGACATGCAAGAAGCCTTTTTCATTTACTTAATACTAAACCATATATTAGTATTCTGTCAACAATGGGTTCTGTCCTGACATTGTCTTGATTACTTTCAAAAGCCAGCTGCAAAGCAGGACCTTACATTATCAACTAAAAACACATACATAATCCATATTTAACCTACAATTTGGCTGAGCTGCTGCTGCATCTAAATAATGGCTACTATATAGCATATTTTAGCTATTAGCGTGAACAGAAGCAACACTTGACCCAGCAGCACTCTGATTATTGTGTCTGTGTGTGTGCATATGTGTGCTTTTGCATGCCTGTACGTGTGTGAGCTGGAATATGATGCATACAGTGCATTCGGAAAGTATTCAGACCCCTTCCCCTTTTCCACATTTTGTTACATTATAGCCAATGTGTTGCGAATGTGCCTACAGTGGGTCACACAAAAATGTTTGTTAGAAGATTAGAATACTGAGAGGGAATTGAATAATGGGAGACTGTTTGCACATAATGCCGCAATCAAGAGTGTTATGATAAATGTAATTTCTTAAATGATGATAAGTTATGTAAATGAGTACGGGAGGGAAAACAGCATCCCTTTCATGTTCGTCTCATGGTTGAGCTGCGAACATCAAAGCAGCATGCCAACATTTTTCCACTGCATTCTTCCTAAAAAGATGAGAGATTCACCACAGGCTAACCTCTACAAAAATAACAATTGAGAAAAACAGTAACCACGAGGGATCAGGCAAGTGAAGACAGACAATACCACGTTGGTTCTGAGGTGTAAACGTTTGTCAGGGCCGTGTTGAGAAACTCCAGGAAATTCAATGCTGGGAATGTTAAATCATGTTTGTGCTTGTTTGTCTGTGAGAGTATTGGAAAGAAAAAGGAGAGACGTTCCATGGCTGAGTAATCACCGCCCTAGTGACATCTCTTGATGTTTCAGTGCCATTTAGTGTGAGAGGCATTTATTAGGCCTGAATGCCTCTAGACAAGAATATGGGCCACATACATTATGTAGGCCAAAGTAAGTTGGGGTTGTCATTATAACAGGGCTGATTTTTTCCTAATACTAAAGGGAACAACCCATCACAGTCAAAATAATCTAAGGTGAAAACAATGAGTTTACATTTTTTGAAAGAAATCTATGAGAATGTGGATGAAATGTGGCACTTTCAAAACACTAAAGTACTTATGGAACGCTGAAGTCATACATGAAATCATATACTGCGGTAATTCTCATACTATGACTACATTCTGCACAACTTCACTATGAACACCACTATCTTCAATAAACAGGCCTTTTCCAGGAGTGAAATCAGTGAATGGAGAACCCTGGAAAACACGCCTGGATCCGCGATCCATCGTTGAACTTTATAATCAATCAAATGTAAAACCCAACCTATTACAACAAGGGTTCAAAATTAAAGACCATTCATACCAAGAACTAAGATAACCAAATCCCTTACACACGCACGCACATGCACACACACACACACACCCACACCCACACACACACCCACACACACACACACACCCACACACGCACACGCACACGCACACGCACATGCACATGCACACACACCCACACCCACACCCACACACACACACACACACACACACACAGCTAACTAGGGGGCAAATTTGATGAAGTGCTCTGTCATGATCCCACGCAGAGCCCTGCAATGTCATCTTAGTCAAATGTCATGTTTAAGTGCAGGTGTGTATGTCTGTGTGCGTGCGGGTCTCTCTCAGCCTAACCAGCAGTCATGTTTCAGTACAGCTATAATTCCTCATCCTTATTGATGACTGTCTCATTCCCAGCTCCACACTTGAGTTGTTGTACAACCACCATCTGTTTGAGTGATATATATACACAGCAGCTATCCAGAAATCTAAGCACCATTGCTCCAGCGATGGTAGCAACAGCGCCCGCTGTTTTTACATAGAACAAGACCATCACTTTCTATCTTTCTGCAAGAGAGATTAGAAATCACACAGCACCTCCTACTGCTAGAAAGAAATACCATTCATTCGCTCTTTCCGAGAGAGGTGTTGAGCTTAGCAAGCTATTCAGAGCAGTGTGAGACTACTTGTGTTTTAATGCCAGGGTCCTTGACTTACTATGACCCAGAAAATATGAATAGTCAAGACAAACAGCCTACATGGAGTTGTGTATCTTCTAGAAGCCTGTATTGATGTGAAAGTATAGAGCTCACAGTGGACCTCATTTATAAAACAAAATTCAAGAGTTGCAATAAGCTACTTTTGACGTTGCCGAAGACAACGTGTAGGTCCATTCTGCATTATATTTCAAAGTATTTTACTTTGGATTCTTGTTCAAAAGAAAAAAATCGATTGAGATCTATCAGTAGTTTGCAACGGAATACAGTACATGAAATAGAGTATATAAGCGGTACCATGCTGTTTCCTACAGTTCTGAGTTAATGTCGATGTATGCAGAGAGACGGACATCTTCCAATTCTTTGGATGCCAGTGAATACAGAGGGGTAAAACAAGTCAATGGGTAAAATTCCAATGGACACCACTGACAGTCCAATTTAAAACAATGTGTTGTGGACTTTTGATAAGTTGTTACAAAAGTATTACACTGTCTTACACTGTAAAATCAGCGACAGAGTGGCTAGCTGTTTTCATAAAACTTATTTTGTGTATTCAAAATTCCACAAACTGTTGACATTGACTAATTTTAATATATACTCAACAACCATTTTTCAGTCACAATGTGAGCACCGAAGTTCCACATCTGAAGCAGAGTGTGTCGGTGTGTAATCAGTTAAATAAATGAAGCTGTCATCTTCCAATTACCCAGGTATTCCACTGACTGAGGGAGACCGACAGGGACAGACAGAGGCTGCTATGTCATGCATCACAGTCAAGATATTACTAAGCCATTACAGAGTAGACTGAGAATTTATGACTGCCCTATGTGCATTTTGGCAAAATGGAAACAATTGAGATTTTAGTTTAGCTGCTGACCTGTCACCAGGAAGGCCAAGAAGATCATCAAGGAACCACTACCATCTAGAAGGCGGTGAAAGTACAGGTACATCAAAGCTGGGACCGAGAGATGGAAAAAAAAGCTTATATCTCAAGGCCATCAGACTGTTAAATAGTCACCACTATAGCTGGCCTCCGCCCAGTTCCCTGCCCTGAACTTAGTCACTGTTACTAGCCAGCTACCACCCGGTACTCTACCCTGATTCTTAGAGACTGCTGCCCTTTGTACATAGTCATTGTACACTGGTTACTTGAATAATGTTTACATACTGTTTTACCCACTTCATATACTGAACAATAATATCTACGCAACATGTAAAGTGTTGGTCCCATGTTTCATGAGCTGAAATAAAAGATCCCAGAAATTTTCCATCCGCACAAAAAGCGAATTTACCTCAAATTTTGCTCACAAATTTGTTTAGATCCCTGTTAGTGAGCATTTCTCCTTTGCCAAGATAATCCATCCACCTGACAGGTGTGGCATATCAAGAAGCTGATTAAACAGCATGATCATTACACAGGTGCATCTTGTGCTGGGGACAATAAAAGGCCACTCTAAAATGTGCAGTTTGGTCACACAACACAATGCTACAGATGTCTCAAGTTTTGAGGGAGTGTGCAATGGGCATGCTGACTGTAGGAATGTCCACCAGAGCTTTTGACAGAGATGCAATGTTAATTTCTCTATCATAAGCCGCCATTGATGTCGTTTTAGAGAATTTGGCAGTACGTCCAACTGGCCTTACAACAGTAGACCACGTGTAACCACGTCAGCCCAGGACCTCCACATCTGGCTTTTTCACTTGCAGAATCGTCTGAGACCAGCCACCCGGAGAGCTGACGAATCTGTGGATTTGCACAACCAAAGAAGTTCTTCACAAACTCTCAGAAACCGTCTCAGAGAAGCTCATCTGTGTGCTTGTCATCCTCATCTGGGTCTTGACCTGACTGCAGTTCGGAGTCGTAACCGACTTCAGTGGGCAAATGCTCACCTTCGATGGCCACTGGCATGCTGGAGAAGTGTACTCTTTACAGATGAATCCTGGTTTCAACTGTACAGGGCAGATGGCAGCTGAATGGCGACATGTAGGTGAGCGGTTTGCTGATGTCAACATTGTGAACAGAGTGCTCCTTGGTGGCGATGGGAAGGCATAAGCTATGGACAACGAACACAATAGCATTTTATCGATGGCAATTTGAGTGCACAGAGTTACCATGACGAGATATACTGTATTCTAGTAATGGGTCATCATATATAACTACTGCTGTACACACCTTTCCTAGTCATATACTATGCATACTGTCTACACACCATTATATACATCCACACACACACACACACACACACACACACACACACACACACACACACACACACACACACACGCACACACACACGCGCACACACACACACACACACACACACACACACACACACACACATACACATACACACACACACACACACAGATTCCAAAATAAATGATCAGAACGAGTAATGTCATAGTTTGGTGTGTATATACAGTGCCAGTCAAAAGTTTGGACACACCTACTCATTCAAAGGTTTTCTTTAATTTTACTATTTTCTACATTGTAGAATAATAGTGAAGATATTACAATTATGAAATAACAATATGGAACAATGTAGTAACCAAAAAAGTGTTAAACAAATCAAAATATATTTGAGATTTGAGATTATTCAAAGTAGCCACCCTTTGCCTTGATGACAGCTTTGCACACTCTTGGCATTCTCTCAACCAGCTTCATGAGATAGTCATCTGGAATGCATTTCAATTAACAGGTGTACCTTGTTAAAAGTTAATTTGTGGAATTTCTTTCCTTCTTAATGGGCTTGAGCCAATCAGTTGTGTTGTGACAAGGTAGGGGGGTATACAGAAGATATCCCTATTTGTTAAAAGACCAAGTCCATATTATGGCAAGAACAGCTCAAATAAGCAAAGAGAAACGACAGTTCATCAATAGTTTTAAGACATGAAGGTCAATCAATCTGGATAATTTCAAGATCTTTGAAAGTTTCTTCAAGGGCAGTCGCAAAAACCCTCAAGCACTATGATGAAACTGGCTCTCATGAGGACAGCCACAGGAAAGGAAGACGCCCCATCGATAAGAGACAATACTGTGCAGCTGTGTTCTTTGACCTGGCCAAGGCTTTCGACTCTGTCAATCACCACATTCTTATCGGCAGACTAAACAGCATCGGTTTCTCAAATGACTGCCTCGCCTAGTTCTCCAACTACTTCTCAGACAGAGTTCATTATGTCAAATCGGAGGGCCTGTTGTCCGGACCTCTGGCAGTCTCTATGGGGGTGCCACAGGGTTCAATCCTCGGGCCGACTCTTTTCTCTGTATACATCAATGATGTCGCTCTTGCTGCTTGTGATTCTCTGATCCACCTCTATGCAGACAACACCATTCTGTATACTTCTGGGCCTTCTTTGGACACTTTGTTAACTAACCTCCAGATGAGCTTCAATGCCATACAACTCTCCTTCCGTGGCCTGCAACTGCTCTTAAATGCAAATAAATGCATGCTCTTCAACCTATCGCTGCCCACACCTGCCCGCCTGTCCAGCATCACTACTCTGGACGGTTCTGACTTAGAATATGTGGACAACTACAAATACCTAGGTGTCTGGTTAGACTGTAAACTCTCCTTCCAGACTCACATTAAGAATCTCATATCCAAAATGTAATCTAGAATCGGCATTGTATTTCGCAACAAAGCATCCTTCACTCATGCTGCCAAACATACCCTCGTAAAACTGACTATCCTATCAATCCTTGACTTCGGCGATGTCATTTTCAAAATAGCCTCCAACACTCTACTCAGCAAATTGGATGCAGTCCATCACAGTGCCATCCGTTTTGTCACCAAAGCCCCATATTCTACCCACCACTGCGACCTGTATGCTCTCGATGGCTGGCCCTCACTTCATATTCGTCACCAAACCCATTGGCTCCAGGTCGTCTATAAGTCTTTGCTAGGTAAAGCCTCGCCTTATCTCAGCTCACTGGTCACCATAGCAGCACCCACCCGTAGCACGCGCTCCAGCAGGTATATTTCACTGGTCACCCCCAAGGCCAATTCCTCGTTTGGCCGCCTTTCCTTCCAGTTCTCTGCTGCCATGACTGGAACGAACTGCAAAAATCACTGACGCTGGAGACTCATATCTCCCTCACTAGTTTTAAGCACCAGCTATCAGAGCAGCTCACAGATCACTGCACCTGTACATAGCCCATCTGTAAATAGCCCATCCAACTACCTCATGCCCATACTGTTATTTATTTAGCTCCTTTGCACCCCAGTATCTCTACTTGCACACTCATCTTCTGCACATCTATCACCCCAGTGTTTATTTGCTATATTGTCATTACTTTGCCACTATGGCCTATTTATTGCCTTACCTCCCTTATCCTACCTCATTTGCACACACTGTATATAGACTTTTTCTATTGTATTATTGACTGTACGCTTGTTTATTCCATGTGTAACTCTGTGCTGTTGTTTGTGTCGCACTGCTTCGCTTTATCTTGGCCAGGTCGCAGTTGTAAATGAGAACTTGCTCTCAACTGGCCTGCCTGGTTAAATAAAGGTGAAAAAATACAAATAAAAATAAAAGAGTTACCTCTGCTGAAGAGGATAAGTTCATTTGAGTTACCAGCCTCAGAAATTGCAGCCCAAATAAATGCTTCACAGAGTTCAAGTAGAGACACATCTCAACATCAACTGTACAGAGGAGACTGCGTGAATCAGGCCTTCATGGTTGAATTGCTGCAAAGAAACCACTACTAAAGGACACCAATAAGAAGAAAAGACTTGCTTGGGCCAAGAAACAGGAGCAATGGACATTAGACTGGTGGAAATCTGTCCTTTCGTCTGATGAGTCCAAATGTGAGATTTTTGGTTCCAACCGCAGTGTCTTTGTGAGATGCAGAGTAGGTTAATGGGTTATCTCCGCATGTGTGGTTCCCACCGTGAGGCATGGAGGAGCAGGTGTTATGGTGCTTTGCTGGTGACACTGTCTGTGATTTATTTAAAATTCAAGGCACACTTAACCAGCATGGCTACCACAGCATTCTGCAACGATACGCCATCCCATCTGGTTTATGCTTAGTGGGACTATCATTTGTTTTTCAACATGACAATGACCCAACACACCTCCAGGCTGTGTAAGGGCTACTTGACGAACAAGGAGAGTGATGAAGTGCTGCATCAGATGACCTGGCCTCCACAATCACCCGACCTCAACCCAATTGAGATGGTTTGGGATGAGTTGGACCGCAGAGTGAAGGAAAACCAGCCAACAAGTGCTCAGCATAAGTGGGAACTCCTTCAAGAAGAGTTGGAAAAGCATTCCAGGTGAAGATGGTTGAGAGAATGTCAAAAGTGTGCAATGCTGGCATCAAGGCAAAGGAAGGCTACTTTGAAGAATCTCAGATATAAAATATATTTAGATTATTTTAACACTTTTTTTGGTTACTACATGATTACATTTGTGTTATTTCATAGTTTTGATTTATTCACTATTATTCTACAATGTAGAAAATAGTTTTAAAAATGAAAACCTTTGAATTATATTTATGTATTTATTTATTTTGGACTCTGATGTTGCTTGTTCTGATATTTCTTAATTTCTTAATTTTATTTTGGGGATTTGTGTGTATTGCTTCGTATTGCTAACGTTACTTGCTAGGTATGTTTCACTGTTGGAGCAAGAAACATACGCATTTAGCTGGACCTGCGATAGATAAAATCTGCAAAATATGTGTACACGACCAATACACTTTTATTTGATATGAAATCACATTCTACAGAGTTAAACATCATTAAACAACATCATTCAAGTCCATATCATATAGTAACTCTCTAAATTGATCCATAGCAAATTAAGAATGTGCAATGAAATGTTATTGTATTAGCAGAATAAAAAGTTACAGTGCAATTTGCGTAGACATTTTTCAAAACAATAGCTGAGACATTCACTAGATGGCAGTATATGAGGGCAAATAGTCTGATAGCACAGTCATAATTCTGGACCGCACACAACAGACCTCCACAAACCTTTTACTAGTTTTAACTTCGCCAAATCTTTTTTACATCAACAGAATGCAAGCCATCAAGTAAGCCTTGTGAACTGATGGGCACTGGTCCCAATTTCCACGGCCTGAACATACAGTATGAATCATTATTTCCCAGGAGCTATATGAAGCTATTCAAAGGTTACAGTTATTGTCATGTATGACCAAGCACATTTTAAAAGTCATCCTATTCAACATGCGAGACAATTAGGGTCCCATCAATCGAAAAGCCTGATTGGTCATGCGACGCACAGCGGGAAGCGTGAGATGTCGCCGAATTTTTGCAGGGGTCCCATGGGATAGCCATCACACAGGCTCGGGGGACAGATCACCAGCGGAGTCAGGAGTGGTTAGATAGTTGGACAGAGTCTTTTACCCAGAGTGCACTGTAGGGTACACACTGAAACCTTCACCTTGGTAATCATAGCGGTCCGGAAGGGTAGTCTGTCATTCGTTTTGAGCCGCATGCATCACGCACCATCGAGCCGTCCCCCTCTCCACGCACAGGCGCCTTGTACTCAGTCCCGTTTTATTCTTTCAGCGTGATACAGGGAGGAAAATCCGTATCAGAACACTGTGGAATCTAATGTGGATGCAAAACTCGGTTTTTAAAGATTCATGGGGATACTTCAGAGGAAATCTTGACGACCCTGCATGTAATCAGGTAAGATACGATTTTTGTATTATTGATTCAAGCGGTCACTTGTTATTTTTCTGGTGAATGTGCAGTGATTTGTTCAACTTCAAACACCTCTCATGTAATGTCTTGCTGTGTCTTCCTATTCTCAAATGCTGAACTATTTCAATTAGTGATAGAAAACTCCCTTGAGGTGTATATTGGACCATTCATGTAGCGTATGCCTATGTGTACCACATAATATATTAAATACATGACAGAACACCTTTCTTCGTCTGACTATCATGGTATTTTTTATTTTATTTTTATAGTCTAGCATAAATGTGGTCGAGGCATTTTTAGACATTAAAATTACATTTTTTTAAATTGTTTCTAGGATAAAAATGTGTTGCATACACACAGTATTCAAAGAAACCTGAAATGGTTGTTGCTATGTAAAGACACTGCTTTTGGGCTGAACTCCACGACATATGCTGCAATCCCGACAGATGCGTTCAATGAACAACAGTAGGCTAGTTTATTGGGATTGAGGAGACAATTGGCCCCTTGTTAATAGACGTCTTTATGATAATGAAAGCTGACCCAGCTGCCTAGGCCAGTTCTAGCTACACAAAGATTGGTCTCTGGCTGGACTGAAAGAATAATGAGTTGACCCAAATGTATAGTGAAGTGCGCCAAGAAAAACTCTACTTCAGATTCCACCATCAAAATTTGATTTTGGCACATATGTATTTATATACTGAACAAAAAGATAAACGCAACATGTAAAGTGATCATCCTATGTTTCATGAGGTGAAATTAAAGATCCCATAAATTGTCCATATGCACAAAAAGATTATTTCTCTCAAATTTAGTGGACAAATTTGTTTACATCCCTGTTAGTGAGCATTTCCCCTTTGCCAAGATAATCCATCCACCTGACAGGTGTGGCATATCAAGAAGCTGATTAAACAGCGTGATCATTACACAGGGGCATCTTGTTCTGCAGACAATAAAAGGCCACTCTAAAATGTGCAGTTTTGTCACACAATAAAATGCCACAAGTTTTGAGGAAGCTTGCAATTGGCATGCTGACTGCAGGAATGTCCACCAGAGCTGATGCCAGAGAATTGAATGTTAATTTCTCTACCATAAGCCGCCTCCAAAGTTGTTTTAGAGAATTTGTCAGTATGTCCAACCGGCCTCACAACAGTAGACCACGTATAAACACACCAGCCCAGGACCTCCACATCTGGCTTCTTCACCTGCGGGATCGTCTGAGACCAGCCACCTGGACAGCTGATGGAACTGAGGAGTATTTCTGTCTGTAATAAAAAACTACGTTCTGATTGGCTGGGCCTGGCTCCCCAGTGGGTGGGCCTTGTTTCCATGTGGGTGGGCCTATGCCTTCCCAGGCCACTCATAGCTGTGCCAGTTCCCAGTCATGTAAAATCCATAGATTAGGGCCTAATTAATTTATTTCAATTGACTGATTTCCTTACATGAACTGTAACTCAGTAAAATCATTGATATTGTTGCATGTTACGTTTATACAGTACGAGTCAAACGTTTGGACACACCTACTCATTCTATGGGTTTTCTTTAGTTTTACATTGTAGAATAAATGTGAATAATAGGGGTGTGAAGACATCAAATAATAGTGAATAATAGTGAAGACATCAAAACTATGAAATAACATGGAATCATGTAGTAACCAAAAAAGTGTTAAACAAATCAAAATATATTTTATATTTGAGATTCTTCAAAGTCGCCACCCTTTGCCTTGATGACAGCTTTGCACACTCTTGGCATTCTCCTAAGCAGAGAGAGAATGGCAAGAGTTTTTTGTATAGCCTAACTAGGTACAACTAGGGGTAACAAACAGGGTTATTGTGTACAGAACAAGCTACCAAAAACACTTATCATTTGACTTATGCAATTGTTTTAAACCAAGTATTTATTTTAATCAGCAATTCTGATGTTGTGGATTCTCTGAAATACACAGGACAGTATTGTTACATTGTGGGTGTGTGTGTGTGTGTCAACCATCATTTGTTTCATTGTGCTGTAGGCTCACTGTTTCTCAACCTTCTTCAACCTTTTTCTATTTAGGAGAATTGTAATCCAGCAGAAGCTTTACAGTGAACAGTCACAGTCAGGCGTGTACAAAATCCCTAGTTAGATTGGAAAATGTTTTAGTGATATGTGAGCATTCACTTATATTTATAATATGGCCTTTGTGAAAATGCTGCAATGCTTCTACCAATATAAAAAATCAGCTTGACGTTGGCATTAGAGGTTTGGATCTCACACTGAAGCCGCGCACAAACAGGATATTTAATACTGTTCAAAGTCCTCTAAAATGTTGATGATTTATTTTTCTATGACATTCTATGTGTGTTTACCAGATGTATCAAGGACTTCCACACCTAGTAAGTTAGGCCAATCATAGCACAAAAGGCACCATTGGATTTCAGTGGGTCAATCACCATGGACTTTCCAGGACAGTAAGGTCAATGAAATAACATCCACATGTGGATCGTCTGATTAGAGAAAGCTTGGTACAAACCAACACTCCCTGGTGCAATTGGAGATGAACAGAGCTTCCTGTAGTCTGTTTTTGTGTCTGTTTTCAGCTTGGTAAATCCTGCACTGCTGGAAACCTGTATGACGAGAGACATAAATCATGCATATCAATGATCCTATATTAGTCATCTGGATTACCTTCCTCTATCTATCTTATCTCATCTTTCTGCAAGCTGAGTTTTTAACATGATCTAATTCTACCAGGAGATCTCTTGAGGGTTAGATCCTCATTTTTGAGAGTGACCTGGTATTAATGCATGCTTATATAGTGTTCCCACACAGAAATCACAGTATTAGCTCCTGATTTAAGTCATTCTCTATCAGCGATGTTTGTTCATTGAGGGAATATGAGGATAGGATAGAATACCCCCATAGAGATACGTGAGCCAGACTCTCCCTGGCAGATCGTGAGGATCAATAAAGGACAGAACTGTGTGTGTGTGTCTGTGTACGTACATGCGTGCGTGTGTTTGTTTGTGAGTGGGAGGGAGAGAGAAAGACAGAGAGAAGGATAATGTTTTCCGTGCCTGTATGTCTGTCTGTCTGTTTCTGAAAGAGAGAGAGACTGAGGCTCACTACTCACTCAGAGGGAGAGAGACCATCAGGCATGGCTGACGCTCTCAGTCTGAATGTAATTCCTTAATGCACTCCAAAAATCAAAGATCTAATAAGGAGTGGAAGGGCCTCTTCAATAATGAATCCCAAGCAGCATCTCTGCTGCAGAGCAGCAGAGGAAGGGCTGAGGGCTGAGAGGACTCATAAATAACAGACTCTAGGCCTGACACATGCTTCTCCAAAGGCTGGGAATTGCTAATACCCTTCCTCATTTACAACCAGGCCCTGCCTGCACCGTCAGGGAGAAAAAGTACTGTCCTAGTAAATGGGGGTGAAGTCATCAAGGTCTCTTTAATGCTATACAGTACAGTAGACAGTAGCTCTGCTTAATTATCATAAGCTGCAGACCATGGCCATCTGTATGGTGACTGGTTAAAGACATGCTCCGGTGCTTTGGTGACTAAGAAAGTACTTTGCTTTGGGCCGAATGTGTCAATGTGTAGTTCATACATGGATAATCTTTGAGAAGAATTACTGTTTTACCTCAATAAGACACTAAATCCCTAGTTTTAAAGAGACTGTTTTCTTCCAGAGAATCTCTTTAATAGTGTTTCAGAAAAGGAGGAGAAGGGATGTGTAGGTCTTGAGAGGATTTATTTTTAAGGATGCAGGCTTATTAGGTGAAAGGGATACAAGCTAAACTGAGTCATACAGATTTTATTCAAAGATTCATTTTAAGCAATAAGGCACGAAGGGGTGTGGTATATGCCAATATACCACGGCTAAGGGCTGTTCTTACGCACGACGCAACGCGGACTGCCTGGACACAGCCCTTAGCCGTGGTATATTGGCCATATACCACAAACCCCTGAGGTGCCTTATTGCTATTATAAACTGGTTACCAACGTAATTAGAGCAGTAAAAATACATGTTTTGTCATACCCGTGGTATACAGTCTGATTTACCACAGCTGTCAGCCAATCAGCATTCAGGGCTCGAACCACCCAGTTTATAATCAATTGTATTTTATTGTTCTATCCCTCATTATGTCCAGACTGATGACTTGTATTAAAATATAAAGGTTCAACCCTGTTGACGTGACAGCGGAACATTAATAGTTAGCCAGTTATGTTCAGTCTTGTATTATTTGTTGTCACAGGCGTTTTCATATTACACATATTTTTTCTCTGTGTATTTGAGGCAAAAACCC